>NC_090298.1:4375000-4675000 GCF_039906515.1 Pseudorca crassidens
GGTGAATGCTGGTTGGCACTGATCCTCTGTGCGGGAATCTCTCTGCTTTGCCCTCTGCATCCCTGTTGCTGTTCTCTCCTCCATGGTTCCAAAACTTCCCCCCCGCCATCCCCCTTCTCTGCAAGTGAAGGGGCCTCTCAGTGTGTGGAAACATTTCCTCCTTCACAGCTTCCTCCCACTGGTGCATGTCCCATCCCTATTCTTTTATCTCTGTTTTTGCTTTTGCCCTACCCAGGTACGTGGGAAGTTTCTTGCCTTTTGAGAAGTTTGAGGTCTTCTGCCTGCATTCAGTAGGTGCTCTGTAGGAGTTGTTCCACATGTAGATGTATTTCTGATGTATCTGTGGGGAGGAAGGTGATCTCCACGTCTTACTCTTCCACCATTTTGAAGGTCTCTGCTCTGGGTGTTTATGTTTAAAGTATCTGATGTCACCTTAGTATAAATAGACATCTCTCTTTTAGATTTTCCAACCTAAAATGTATTAGAATTTCATGAACAAAACTTCAGTCCCTTGTCCTTAACCTAAGGCTTATGCCTTGTTCCTGAGACAGAGCCACATTGATTATGGCTAATGATTGCTTTTCAGAACTGTAAGCCAGTGGTTCTAAATCAAGTTTTCTCAACCTTGATGCTGCTAATATTTGGGGCCAGATCATTTTTTGCTGGGGGCCGGAGCTGTTTGTGCATCATAGGACACTTAGCAGCATCCCCAGGCTCTGCCAATGTCATGCCATGAGCACCTTCTCCTGAGTTGGGACAACAAAACATCTCCAGACACTGTCACATGCCCCTGGGTGGCAAAATTGCCCCTCTTTGAAAGTCACTGCTTCAACAGAACAGCAAATTAACAGAAATGCAGAACTTCTATTATTTGATTACTTTAAAAATATTAAAAGTATAAAATCTTAACATCTGGTGGAAATTTAGACATCAGCCAATGCCATGCTGCCACTCACTCCCGAAATCCTCACCTAGAGTAATATTCCTGGCTTCTGGAATTAGGGAGTGTCAGGATCTGGCTGGCTCTTCCAGGACCTGTTTACCTATGTGTGGCAGGACTTACCATAAACAAACCAAATCACCACAGCACATTAAATTCTGAAAAGGAAAGCAGACTGTCTTATAAATAATATATATGGCATTGATTCAGGAGATTGCTTACGTTAACATTTATTAAATGGTTATAAACCACTTTCTTAATTTCAAAAGTTTTAGCATTATTTGGTTTTATTAAGGAATCATGAGATGGTAGAGAACACATAATTTAATAGCAAACCAGTTATTTGTGTGTCATGCAAATTGAATATTAAATAGATACTTCACTTACTATGGCATATTGATATACTTAATATTTTATAGAAAGGGTAGAATTTAATTTTACTAAGTTCATTTATTTTGACCACATGCCCACATCACACTTTCTCACATTTCTATTCTTTGTCCTCACAGTGAAATGATAGCTTTATCTCATCTACCCCAGAAATCTCTCCCCTGTCTACTAGTACACACATGTACCTGATGAAAAACATTTTGTCACTTCAAATATGTAAACACAAGCACAATTTTAATACATTTTTGGATATATTTAACCTATCAATATTTCAAGAGAAAACATAAATACCAAAATAGTTACATTCCCTTTTGCTATGAATATATGTATAGTCAGCAGTTAACATCTGCTAGAGACTGAATGTTTGTGTGTCCCCCAAATTTATACATTGAAATCCTAATCCCCAAGGTCATGGTATTAGGAGGTGGGGCCTCCAGGAGGTGATTAGGTCATAAGGACAAAGCCCTCATGAATGGGATTAGTGTTCTTATAAAAGAGACTCCAGAGCTCTCCCTCCATCCTTCCACCTTGTGAGGACACAGTGAGAAGACGACCGACCATGAACAAAGAAGTGGGACCTCACCAGATGTGGAATCTGCCAGTGCCTTGATCTTGGATTTCCAACCTCCAGAGCCATGAGAAGTAAATTACCATGGTTCTTAAGCCACCCTGTCTGTGATATTTTGTTGTAGCAGCATGAATGGACTAAAATAGCATCCAGATAGGTTATTATATGAACCTGCATGTTCACAATTTGCATAAACAATATAACAAAGAATTGGCTGAGGTCCACAGCAGGTTTCAATATCCCACAAAAGAATAGGGCTGCATGGCTCTCAGGACTGTTGGTGATTTGTGGAAGAATACCTGATCTGGGAAACACCTTACCTGTTCCCTGGTAGACTTAGGGAGCTGCTTGGGACATTTGCAACCATTTCTTGACTTACAAAGTTGTAGTGGCCCTCTGAAGTTTAGGGTCTGTTTCATCCAAAATGTAAGACTTGGAGTCCTTGAATGGTAGGTAGACCTGTCGCCTGGCTTTAATCTAATAGCCAGTTTGCACCACTATGATCAAGTACCTTCTTAGCAATATTAGTACACTGAAAAGATTCAAAGCTTTGTAAATGACAATGCTGCTGTCACTGAGACAATGAGGCTGTGCGGTGCCAGGACCCCTTTTTGTGAGTTTTCCTTCTGCCTCTCTCACCTCTCCTTCTTTGTTTCCTTATTGGATCTTTACTCCTCTCTCTAATCAAGAAGCTCACTCTTTTCTTTCTATCCACAATCATTCTGTTGACAAGCTCATTAAGTCTCATGGTTTCAACACCATGTGTTCACAGATTAGTCCCAGCCTGATCCTTTAACCTAAATTCTATGTTCGTATACACAAGTATCACCACCACTCCTTGTATTTGAACATCTCAGAAATTAATGTGATCCAAATTAATTCCTAGATGACCCCTAAGTCTATCTCTTCCTCATTCTTTCCCATCTTTGTAAATGGTAACTCCATTCTTTCCTTTCATCAAGCCAAAACACATGCATTCACCCCCAGCTCCTCCCTTACTGTCATAGTCTACAAGACATGTGACAGCAATTGTTACTTGCTCTAAAATAAAAATATGTCAAAAATCTGATCTTATAATACCCACATGGCTGTCACTCTAACCCAAGCCCCAGGATCTTTTTTTTTTTTTAAATTGAGGCAAAACTATACATATAATGAAATAAAGATAATACATGTATAATCCAATGACTTTTACAAATACACACCTCCATGTAACCAGCATGTAACAGGCCCAATCAAGATTTAGACTATTTCTCTTATTTCCCTCATGCTCCTCCCCTCTGACAGTTACTATTCTGATTTTCTATCATCATGGATTATTATTTCTTATTTTTTAACATCATATCAATAAAATTTTACTGTATTTACTCCTTTGTGTCTAGGATCTCACTCATTATAGCTTTTAGAGATTAATATAGTTATGATTATTAGTGGCACATTAATTTTTTATTGCTGTACCATGTTCCATTGTATCAATATACCACAATTTTCTTATTGTACTAGTCCACAGTCTCCAGAGAAATATAATCAATCGTGGTGGGAGGTGTGTGTGGAGAGACAGAGAGAGATAGGGAGAGGAGATAGAGAATCTTTAAGGAACTGGCTCACATGATTGTGGGCATTGGCAAGTCTGAATTCCGCGGGGCAGGCTGCAGGCTGGAGAACTAGGGAAGGGTTGATATTGCAGCTCAAGTCTAAAGACTGTCTGAAAGCAGACTTCCTCTTTTCTAGAGGACCTCACTCATTTTTTCTTAAAGCCCTCAACTGATGGGATGAGGCACACCCACATAATGCAGTGTAATCTGCTTTACTCAAAGTATGCTGATTTAAATATTCATCACATTTGAAAGCAACATCTAGATCGATGTTTGACCTAACTTTGGGACACCATAGCCTAGCCAAGTTGACACATAAAGTTATCCATTCCACTTATCTATTTCCTAGTTGATAGAATTTGGGTTCTTTTCTGTTTTAGACCTTCAAGAATAAATATTTTCTATAATTCTTATTGTGGAAATTTATTTTCATTTTTCTTGGGTAAATAGGAATAGGATTGTCAGGTTATAAGGCAGTTATGTATTTAACTTTATATGCCAAAACATTTTCTAAAGGTGTCATATTATTTTAAATTCTTGCCAGCAATATAGGAGATTTAAGGTTACTTCACATCTTTGGCAAAATGTGGTGTTGTCTCTATTTTTAAACATTCTAGAAAGTGTGAAGAGGTATTTCATTGTGTGTGTGTGTGTGTGTGTGTGTGTGTGTGTGTGTGTTTAAAGCATAACCTGCTTAATCATAAACTTGCAAAAGGGAACCCATCTGCTTTTGGTTTCATTTCAGCAGGGGTTCAAAGGTGTGAAAAGGGACAGTAAGTTTTATAGGGTAAACAGAAGAAACTGAGTGGAGTATTTGGAAGCAAAGAGCATTTTTTTTGTGTTCAGGAAATATTCAGCAGTCCTAGGTTGGCTGTAGGGGGGCAAACAGGCAGTCTGTGACATTTTAGTGCTGGGGGCAGAGTTTTTTCTATGTCTGGCCACTCCTAAAACAAGTGGAGGTCAACAGGGTATTTGTTGAGGCCAAGCTGTCAGATTGGTCCCTGTGGGGGAGGGAGGCTGTGGTGACTGACAACTTCTCTATCAGTAGTTTGTTCTTGCTTATTGCCAAATAGTTTTCCATTGTAAAAATATATTATAGAATGGATTGTTTATCCATTGATGGATTTGCTCGTAGGAAAATTCAATATGCAGCTAATAAATCTGTTAAGTAGGAGGAGATTATTCATATCATAGAGGAATTCTTCAATTTCAAAGAATTTTCCCCAGCGATCTTTTATCTAGGAATGACCACAAGAGCTCTTAGAATGTTGGTCTAATTACAAAAAGTCAATTTGCATTGTTTTTAAGCTAAAGCTTGTTGCCATGTATTAGGGCTTTATTACAGAAAACTCTTAGTAAAATTCCTTTTTATAGTCCTGTAGCTTATTGATGCTCACCATGCATTGAATATCACCCACCCCTTCTTGGGAAAAAATAGAAATAAAAAAAAAAAGACAATTATTTTTCTCAAGCAAGCCTCATCAAGATCCATGTGCACATCTCTTGGAAAGAAAAATTTCACTTTATCACAACAAGTAGAACATGTAAATCTTGCAAACTTTCTATGGGAATTTTTGGTACAAAATTGTACCTTCTTGTTCTTTAATATTAGTGCTGAAAAATAGAGAGACCTCTCATTGGGCCCTTTGTAATGAGACAATAGAATTATGATTTGATGTCATCTTTGCCCATTTTTCTGTCTCAGGACCGGCTTAGATGGGGTCTTTTGAAGCAGATGCCCATTAGATCTAGAACCTTGTGTGTTCACCTGTCTTTTAGGTGAAGTGAGGGGAGAGCTGCTGTTTAGACATATGAAAAATGAAGGACATCCACAGGAGAGGGCTGACATGAATGAGGTCATACTTCAATATTGCTTTATCTTGTTTGACTGAATAATAAAGGGAAATGAGAATAAGGCTTTACTGGTCTCTGATACTTTGGCATGTTCAAATTTTATCCTATAATTTATTTAAATGAATCAAAATTAGGCCTCATCAAAAAACAAACAAAAAAGGGTGTCATCTCTGATTTTAAAACATGCTAAGCATAGCAACTGATTGATTCTTTTACACGTGTCTCTAATAACTCATGACTTCTGAGCAAGTAGACAGATGGCAATGTGCAGGATCTTACTGTACACTTATAAATACTCAAGCAGAGTGATTTCTCTATCAGAATTCTTTTGGGTTAAATGCCTACTTTTAAATATCATTCTTTAAAAAAATAAACTATTCATCAATATTATTTTCTATAATATATAACATGTACTTATGTGCTGTATGTCAGGTTAATAATGAAAAATCAATAAACATATCCAAAAACAAGCTAAAAATCCTATATGTGAAGTTTTCAAGTGAGAAATAGATCAAGTCAAGGTTTTACCTTTGGGTAAAGATGCAGACAAGTGAGGAATAAGAGCCTGAGGAGAAACAGCCTGAAGAATAACATTTTCTGTGCTTCCACAAGCCCCCCAAGTTGGAAAACTTTTGACCCAGAGGCTGTGCTTTTTGATTAAAATCTTTACAATTTAAAATAGTCCCAGGACTTCCCTGGTGGTGCAGTGGTTAAGAATCACCCTGCCAATGTGGGGGACACGGGTTTTATCCCTGGTCTGGGAAGATCCCACATGCCGTGGAGCAACTAAACCACAACTACTGAGCCTGCACTCTAGAGCCCATGAGCCACAACTACTGAAGCCCACATGTATAGAGCCTGTGCTCCACAACAAGAGAAGCCACCACAATGAGAAGCCTGCACACCACAAAGAAAAGTAGCCCCTGCTCACCACAACTAGAGAAAGCCTGTGTGAAGCAATGAAGACACAACACAGCCAAAAAATCAATCAATTAATTAATTAATTAAAAAAATAGTACATGTATCAAGGGAATACATGTATGTTTAAAATTGTCCCACTCCTCTCATCCAAACACAGAATGTGTTTACAGGATAAAACACACAAGAAGTGGTATTCTGTAAATGTAAAAGACAGATGGGAGGTTAGATTGGATTTTGTGCAAAAAAATTATGAAACACAATGTAGTATAGATTCAAGAAACCAAACAAGCTTGATTTATACTCAAAAAAAAAAAGTGAATTTAGTTAGAAATGATCCTTTCAAAGTAAGTATGGGCAAATTTCAAGCCTAAGGAAATATATATGATGAGATTTTTGTCTTTTACTCTATTAATACTGTGAATTACATCAACTGTTTCATTGATTCAACCAACATAGCATTTTCCTGGGGTAAATCCCACTTGTTCATGGTGTATAAAGTACATGTACTTTTTTGAGGATTTTAAAAATCTATACTCATAAAAGATACTGGTCTGGAGTTTCCTTTTCTTATGATGTTTTTATCTGTTTTTGGTATCATAATACTAGCCTCATAAAATGAACTGAGAAGTTTTCCCTCCTCTTTTATTTTTGAGAGAGTTTGTGAAGAATTGGCACTAATCACTGTATATTTGATAGGATTTACCGTGATGCCATATGGGCTTGAGTTTTTCTTCGTGGGGCTTTAGTTACTAAGTCAATCTCTAATTGTTATAGCTCTGCTCAAATACTCTATTTCTTCTTGAATAAGTTTTGTTAATTTGCATCTTTCTACGAATTTGTCCTTTGCTCCAAGTCAACTAATTTGTTGGCATACAATTGTTCATAATATTCCCTTATATTCCTCTTAATTAATGTCTTATTTTTATTCTTGATTTTGGTAATGATATTCATAGCTCTTCTTGATCATTTTAGCTAAGGTTTATCAATTTTCTTTATCTATTCAAAGAATGAACTACTTTCCCCTCTATTGTTGTTTATTTTCTATTTCATTCATTATCTTCTCTTCTTTTTTCCATATTCTTAATGTGGAAGGTAAACTTATTGATTTGAGATGGTTCTTCTATTTAAAAAAAAAGTATTTACACTATACACTTCTAAAAACTGCTTTAGCAGTGTCCTATAAGTTTTGGTATGTTGTTGTCTTCATTTTCATTCATCTCGAAGTATTTTCTATTTTCCCGTCTGACTTCTTCTTTGGATCACTGCTTATTGAGGAATGAGTAGTTTAATTTCAACATTTTTGTATATTTCTGAAATTTCTTTCTGTTATTCATTTTGAATTTTATTCCATGTTATTCAAAGAACATAGTTTGTATAAGTTCAATATTTTTAGAATGTACTGAGGTCTGTTTTATAACCTAGTATATGTTCCATCCTAGAGAATGTTCCCTATGTGCTTGAGAAGCATGTGTATTCTGCTGTGTTTGGGTGAAGTGGTCTACAGATGGCAGTTTGGTCTAATTGGCTTAGAATGCTGTTCAAGTCTTCTAATACCTTGTCACTCTTCTGACCAGTCATCATATCTATTGTTCAAGTGGGTTATGGAGTCTCCAACTATTGTTACATTGCCTATTTCTCTTTCAATTCTGTAAGATTTTGCTTTATGGGCTTTTGTAATTTGCTTATTCTTATGTTCATAGATTTACAATTGATGTATTGTTTTATCTTCCTAATGAATTGACCCTCTCACCATTTGAAATATCCCTCTTTGTCCGTAGCAATAATTTTGTTTTAAAGTATTTTATCTAATATTAATATAGCCTATGTTTGCCTCCTGTATATGTTTTATTCTACTTTCAAACCATTTGTGTCTTTTAATCTAAAATATGTCTCTTGCAGACAGCATATAGTTCTAACATATTTTGTTTTTATGTTACCTATACTGCCAGCCTCTGCTTTTTCACATTCTTTATCTGATGAGTTTGTTCAAATCTTTTGTTTTATTGGATTCCTGACTTTGTAGTGTTGATTAATATGTATGCTGTATACAAGTGCATATCAGATACACATATTACAAATATTTCCTCTCAAACTGTGGCTTGAATTTACTTTTTACATATTCTTTTTTTTTTTTTTTTTTTTTTTTGCGGTACGCGGGCCTCTCACTGTTGTGGCCTCTCCCGTTGCGGAGCATAGGCTCCGGACGCGCAGGCTCAGCGGCCATGGCTCATGGGCCCAGCCGCTCTGCGGCATGTGGGATCCTCCCAGAACAGGGCACGAACCCGCGTCCCCTGCATCGGCAGGCGGACTCTCAACCACTGCGCCACCAGGGAAGCCCTACTTTTTACATATTCTTAATGGTGTCTTTTATGAGCCGAACTTTTAATTTTAATAAATTTCAATTAAGTCATTAAATTTTACCTATGTTGTGTGTTTTTGTTCTCTTTTCAAGAAATCTTTGTCAAAACCAAAATATATATAGTCTCCTATATTTGTATCTAGACTATTATATTATTATTTTTATGTTTGAGTCCATGATACATTTCAAGTAAAATGTTATGTGGAGCTAAGGAACAATTAAGGCTCTTTTTTTTTCATGTGGATATCCAGTTTTCCAACACCTATTGTTGAAAAGACTTTCCTGTCTCCATTGAAATAACTTGGCACCTTTTAAAATAATTATGTGATCATATATGTACAGGTCTGCTTTGGAGTTGACTTTTTTCTTTCCTTTCAGAACTTTCCTTCAGAAAAGAACTAGTTCATTGTCTTTGTCATTGTTGCTGTTGTTGTGCATCTTTGCTTCTCATGAGAAGTCAGGTGTCATTTATATCATTGTTATCCTCTATGTAATGGGTCATTTCCTCCATCTGCTTTTAAGATTTATTTTTATATTTTACTTTTGACAGGTTTACTATGATATGCATACTCATATGTAATTCTCTTTTTAAATGTATTCTGATATTCTCCTGGCTTCTTGGACCTCTAAGTTGATGTTTTCCAACAAGTTCTGAAGTTTTTGTCATTATTTTACTAAAAAGATTTTTTCTGTTCAATTCTCCTACTCCTTTATTTATTTAAACCTATGTTATACTGTTTGATATCATCCAACAGAACAGAACAGAGGCCCTGGTTAGTTTTTAATTCTCTTTGCTTCTCTCTGTCCCAAACCTTTTGGATAAATTCCGTTGACATCTTTTTAAGTTCACCAGTTTTTTTCTTCTGCCATCTCTAATCTACTGTTAAATCTATTCATTAATTTTTTTGTTTCAAATATTGTAATTTTCAGTTCTAGAATTTCTATTTAATAGTTTATTATAGTTTTGATGTTATTACAGAGATTCCTCACCATTTACTCATTATGATCACCTTTTCCTTAAAATCCTTGAATATATTTATAATTCTGCTTCAAAATCCTTGCCTGATAATTTTAATATCAGTTTATCTTGGAGTCTATTTCTCTTGATTACATTTTCCCCTTGTTAATGGGTCACATTTTTCTGCTTCTTTGCATATCCAGTAAATTTTTATTGTATACTGACTACTACAAATGAGACAAGGTGTCCTGTTGCCTTCCTTTGAAGGATGCTTAATGTTGCTGTAGGAGGCATTCAGATTACCAGTGGACACTTTCAGGCTCTTTTCTTTTGTTAAGATGTGCTTGTTTCACTTTTCAATTTTGTCCCAAGATGTTGTCTCTACTATAAAGTCTAATTCTTATTCACAAGACATTTAATTTTCTGGAATCTCAAGTGAGGTTTCTCTACTGTGCTTATATCAGAATTCCAATATCTACAAGTCCTACAGGATCTTTTGTATCACTGCTCAGCTCTCAACCCTGCTGCAGGCATTCTCTGCAAGGCCTCAAGAAAGCTCTTGTGCAAGCACAGTTCAGCTCTGTGCAAGAATTCAAAGTGAGTCCCATGGTTACCTCTGGGGCCGCTCCTCATACAGCTTCTTCTGCTTCAGGGCCTTTCTCCACCATTGTCAGCCCAAACTCCAATATCTGACTTCTCAACTCACTAATACCTCCACTCTTTGGGTTCCAGCTCCTTGCACCATTTCAGGCAGGATACCAGTACTGTCTTCAGGTCTGCTTCTGTTTAGACTCTCCCCAGGATCAGTATCCTGTGCTGTTGCCCAATGCCTCAAAAGAGTTGACATATATTTTGTCAGTTTTGTGGTTTCTTTCCATTAGAGGGAGATCCTGGTGATTTCCTGGTGTGACCAGAAACACAAGTTACCATCATCTTTTCTCTGGATTCTTGCAGCACGCTTCTAACTTGTCTTCCTACTCCTCCCCCATCATCACAGTCTGAGCAATCCTGGCTAAAAAGTTAGATCATGCTGCTCTATTACTCATATATTTTCATGGGTTTTCTACTTGATTGACCCTCCAGTCCTCACTTCAATTTACTCTCTAACCTCATCTTTTCTGCTTCCTTTTTTCATTTCTGCTAATGTGGTATATTTTTCATCTTATGGACACACAAGCTTGCTTCTTCATTCCCAACTTTAGATCTTTATTTCAAGTTTCATATTCTTTCCGACACTTCTCTGGCAACTCTTTCCAAAACCAAATTCTCCCACATGACCTTTTTAATCTATTTTTGTATTGTTTTTCTCCATGAAATCTACCAATAATGAAAACATTATCACTTTTGCATATTTGCATTCTCTGTTATGTGTTTCCCCCATTTTGAAGTAAGCTTCTTGCAGCATGATATTTTGTCTTTTATTCACTTTAGTAGCCCCTTCTACTAGAAAAGTACTTGGCCCTTCATAGACTCCTAGTATTTGTTGAGAGAATAAAAGCCAAATTCACAGAATTTATTTTGTACCAGAATAATTTCTGAGTATTTTAAACATTGTTCATTGTTTTTTTCATCTAATCTTTAAATTTGTGAGGAATATTTATGATTTGTGAATTGTAACATATAATAGCACTTAGATTATGTTCTTAAACTATTATAATGATACCTAGAATAAATTGCAGAAGACAACTTTTCCAGATATCTCTAGTCAAAAAAGAATTATTCATGACACTTGTTAAAATGATAAGGCAGACTTTATTCAAGGCTATTATGATAGGTATAGGGACTGCTGCAATGGTGTTTTGCAGGAGGGGAGAGAGATTGGGCTCAACTTCAAATACAACAGGAAAAGAAGGAATTTATAGCCGGATGTGGGGGTGGGGGTGGTCAGTGGATAGAAAATTACTAAAATAACTAAAATGAAACATTAGGAGGGGGGGGGTGGTGGATTCCAGCTGAACCAACCCATTAGGATTCTTGTTAAAAGTGGGCCAGGATAATCAGATGTCTCCTGGGGAATGATGGAAGATATGGAATTGGTCAGATATTGAGTGTGATCAGATATTAGGGGTGGGACATTCTAGTTAAACTGACTTAACAGGATTCTTGATAAATTTGAGCCCTTGAGGACAAGGCTTAGTTGTAAAAGAACTCAGAGTAGTCTGACTAGAGTTGGTCAAGGAGTGGACCATCGTAGTCTACTTAGGCAGCTGCAACAAAATATCATAAACTGGGTAAAAATATTATTCTTGATGGTGCTGGAGACTGGGAAGTCCAAGATCAAGGTGCTGGCATGGCCTGGACTGTGGAGGGCTTGCTTTTGGGTTGCTGATTTCTCATTGTGTCCTCACGTGGCAGAAAGCAGAGAGGAGAAACAAGTCCCCTATTGTCTCTTATAAGAACACTAATACCATTCACAAAGGACCCACTCTCATGACTTCATCTATTCTAATTACCTCCCAAAGGACCCAGCTCCTAACACCATCACATTGAGGGGTTTCAATCTATGAATTTGGGGGTGAGGAACACAAACATCTAGACCATAACAAGAATCTTTATCACTCTTTACATACTTTAAATGCTAAGAAGCTTGTAAAAGTTATACTTTGTATTTTCTTCCATTCCAAAAAGAAGATATTTGGAATAATCCAGATTATTTAACTTCCACTGAAATTGAAATAATGTTTTATTAATTTTCCTTGTTATATAATGACATTCTCTAAACCTCTGGAGCTTTACAGGGAATATATAGTTTTACTAAATTACTTCAAATTTCTCTGCTTTTGTTTTTCTCTCCGTTTTCCAAGTTATTGAAACTTTCCACTTTAGATCCATTTAATCAAAATAACCGTGATTACGGAAATCTTTCTAAAGTATTACATGCTTCCCTGATTTAAAATGGGATAGAAAATTATTCTTCTTGTTTATGACTTCTGGGCATCTTGGCCACCTGGTTGATTCATTTCTCTTTGACCTGCAGGCCTCATGACTCCAAGTTTATTCCCCAGATCCTGATCCATCAGGAACTGGCTGCGTTCAGCACTGCCAGGCACTTGGGTGCAGAGGGGAGCACCGGAAGGTAGAGGAAAGGGAAAAAAACAGCTTTGTCTTCTTCCCATCTGCCTCCAGTGGCAGTGGTTGTGTGGTAACCCCAGCATCTCCAGGAAGACCTACCAAGTTGAACTTCAGGTCAGTTCCATCCCCCCAAACTCCCACTGTCCTGAGTGCAGTGGTTTCCTTCTGATGCTAGTCTCTGCATCCTCTCCACTCTCTTTCTGTCCCCCCAGCTCCTCCCTCACCTATGCAGTGGTTTTCCTACATTAAATTCTCTCTTGTTTTATATATTCTCTTTTAAATGACCCAAGGTCATGTTTACGAGCAATAATTTCTGTTCTGAGTCATATATAGGCAGGGCATGTCTGTGACTCTTCCCCTGCCTCAAAGTTATGCTTTGGCTAATGTTCTGATTGCTACCCCCTTAAAGAGTGTCCAGGATACCCCTGCTTAGTTAGAAAGAAGAGGCTTCATTATGGTGGCTTGGGGATTTGGAGAAATTTTACTACTTTTATGATGTGAATTTTGGCTTCTCCAAACAAATCAGATATATAAGGAAATGATGTCAAATGTAATAGAAAAAATCATTACCTTTCCATGTGGAGGTCTTCTTTTAGGTTAATTTGTATTCCTCACCTCTCTTTTCTACCCACTCACCTTTCCCAAATAGAGAAAATGTGAATGATCTGATTGACAAACAGGAGAAGAAAAGAGGCCCAACCTGTTTGCCCTCTTTCTCTTTTGTCTGGAAATTTTGGGGAGGCTGAGGTTTCCATCTCAACCAGTAACTGGTTGGTTGGTTAATTCAAGGATGCTGAGTAGGAAGATGGAAGATGTTCTGTGCAAATGGCCTTCTTAATAGTAAAGGCAGTCATTTTATTCTTGATCTCTTTGACTCCTAGCTCTTCCTCTTAATCAGTGCCAAATGTAGAGACAGGGAAGATATTTCTTAACTCTTTCAAAACCCTATCTACAGTTTACAGAGCAAATATTTAATTTCACCTTCTCACTGGCCCACGTTTAATACTCCCAGGCCAGAATCCCTACATCCCTTACTGGGAATACCATACAAAAGGGATTTAAAAGTTCTAGTAATTCCCAAAGGAGAAATGAATGTCTCATTTTTGGCTGTGTACCTTTAAAACATTTCTCAATAACATTAATTTTAAAAGAAACATCTATATGAGAAAAGTACATATTATTGTTTTATCCAAAATATGTGATGTTTTATTGTTTTATCCAAAATATGAGAAAAGGCAATGTTGCGTCTTCATACCAGTTAAGTTTTCAGAGGAAAGGCAAAGTCACCCTCTGAACCTACTCTCTGTTCCTAAAAAATTGGTGGTTGGCATCATAGAAACAAAGTATTCCAAAAAATTGCCGGTAGTTTTCACTTTTCTTCCAGATGTTTTTATATTTTGGTCTTCAAGAGGGCACATTTGGATGGGGCCCTGCATCAACCATCATAGAATCCTCTTGAGTTGGTGACTGCCTATTGGGGAAGGAAGAAGCAGGCCATGAAAGGGTAAGTGGTTGGACCCTGGTTACTGGATAAGGGCAACTCAGCCTTGAATCTTATTCTAACTTTAAATTTATCTCACCCAAAGACTTCACACTTGGGGGAAGAAATATATAATAAAAGTCATAGTGAGTTAAAAACAATTCAGACCTATTGTGGCATAGGCAAAATTGATGGCAGTTCTCACCCTGTCAAATAAAAGCACCTTATGCCTGTGCCCAGCAGCTGTATCTAGATAACGACATTTAGACCCTACCACTGTTAGAGGAGATCAGAAATTCAAGGGCAGGTTTCAAAGATTAATCTAACACTAATAAGTACGCCTTAGGTTCTAAAAAAGAAATCTGGATAATCTTTGATTTTCTAAAGGGAAAACTATTAACTGTGGTAGGCTTTAGAATGCCCCCCCAAAAATAAATACACGTATCTCCTAATTCCTGGAACCTGTGTTAGCCTATGTGACAAAAATATCTTTGCAGATGTGATTAAAGGATCTTGAAATGGGGAGGTTATCTCGGATTATTTGGGTGGGCCCTAAATGCAATCCCACTCTTATGGAAGAATATTCCACACCCACAGAAGAGCATGTCACAATGTGACCAAGGAGGCAGAGACTGGAGCCATGTGACCACAGGCCTGGAAAGGCAACAGCCACCAGATACCACAAGAGGCAAAGAACAAATCCTCCGCCACAGCCTCCAGGGGTTGTGGCCCTGCTGACACCTTGGTTTTGGTCCAGTGAAGCTGATTTCAGACTTCTGTCCTCCAGAATGATCAGACAATTTCCAGTTCTTTTAAGCCACCAAGTTTGTGGCAATTTATTATAGCAGCAACAGGAATCTATTATATAAATCATGGACCCCCTGTTTACTTTTACAGAGGTAAAAATGCCCTCTGCACTGTTTGGACTTTCAGGGCCCACAGAAGTGACCCATGTCTTAAACTTCCAAGAGCACACAAAGCGCCCTCTTGGGAGCATTGTCTAAACTTATGGACTTGACTTGTCTGAAACAAGTGGTAAAAACAAAACAAATTTAGTTTTGGCTGACTTTGAAATGCATTGAATTGGTTAAAGTGACAATATAAAACTATATGATTTTTTTTAAAAAAACTACTATTTTTTAAAAAGTTTTATTCTACAATTGGAGTATAGCCTATTAACAATGTTGTGTTAGTTTCCAGGGCATAGCAAAATGACTCAACTATACATAAACATGTACCCATTCTCTCCCAAACTCCCCTCCTATCCAGGCTGCCTCATAACATTGAGCAGAGTTCCCTATGCTATCCAGTAGGTCCTTGTTGGTTATCCATTTTAAATACAGCAGCGTGTACATGTCAATCCCAAATGCCCTAACTACACCTTCCTCTCACCTTTTCCCCTGGTAACCATAAATTTGTTCTCTAAGTCTGTGAGTCTGTTTCTGTTTAGTAAATAAGATCATTTGTATCATTTCTTTTTAGATCCTGCATGTAAGGGATATCATACAATATTTCTCTTTCTCTATCTGTCTTACTTCACTCAATATGACAATCTCTAGGTCCATCCATGTTGCTGCAAATGGCATTATTTCATTCTTTTTAAAGGCTGAGTAATATTCCATTGTATATATTTACCACATTTTCTTTATCCACTACTCTTTATTTCAAAAAGCCTAATTCTTGCAGGTCATAATATATTGTGTGTGTATGTGGGTATATATGCATAAGCACACATACAAATCCATATATATATATATATAGTATATAAATGTTTATATATATACATATGAGCTTTCATCCAAATTGTTAAGAAATACATAGTTTAAAACTCTAGGGCTTCCCTGGTGGCGCAGTTGTTGGGAGTCCGCCTGCCAATGCAGGGGACACGGGTTCATGCCCCGGTCTGGGAGGATCCCTCATGCTGCGGAGTGGCTGGACCTGTGGGCCATGGCCGCTGGACCTGCGCATCTGAAGCCTGTGCTCCGCAACAGGAGAGGCCGCAGCAGTGAGAGGCTCACGTAACACACAAAACAAAACAAAAACAAAAACAAACAAACAAACAAAAAACTCTACAATTTCTCTTTTACTGGAAATTTCCAATTAATTTCTTTAATTTTCTTCACCTCCCACTACCCTTATTCAAATCCGTGCATTCTACCCTCTACACAGACATAGCAAAACTTAGAGATGAAGAGTTTTGTTTATCCATTCATCTTTTGATGGACATTTAGGTTAAGAATATTTGGAATATATATACAATGGAACATTACTCAACCATAAGAAAGAATGAAATAATGTCATTTGTAGCAACATGAATGGACTTAGAGATTATCATACTAAGTGAAGTAAGTCAGATAGAGAAAGACAAATATCATGTGATATCTTTATATGTGAAATCTAAAAAAATGATACAAATGAACTCATATACAAAATAGAAATAGACCCACAGACATAGAAAACAAACTTATGGTTACCAAAGCAGAAGTGGGGGAGAGATAAATTAGGAGTTGTGATTAACATATACACACTACTATATACCAAATAGATAACCAACAAGGACCTACTGTATAGCACAGGGAACTATATTCAATATTTTGTAATAACTTATCAAGGAAAAGAATCTGAAAAAGAATATATATATATATATATATATATATATATATATATATATATATATATGTAACTGAACACTCTGCTGTGCACCTGAAGCTAACATGACATTGTGAATCAACTATACTTCAATAAAAATTTTACATAAATAAAATTTCCCACAATAAGAAAAAAGAGATGAAGAGTTTTATTTGTTCATACAGTTCTTATTGTATCATACTGTACTATTCCTTTACATCCTTACCTTTCAAAGTGTTTTTTCCAGCATTAAGTACTGTGTAGGACCTTTTCAAGGATTGTTCAAGTTGCTGCATCTCTTATTTTATTTATTTATTACACTCGTGAAAATGTAAAACCAAAAAACAAAGCATCAAACTATATAAGCTAAAACCACTAGAAAAATAATAAGAAAAGTAGCAAAGCCGAGAAACATGCAGGCTCAAATCAATTAGAAATTGCAATTGCTCATAATGGAAAGGTGTACTTGGGAAAAAAACACAGGAATCAACTGAAAACTGTTAGAATCAATGAAAATATTCAGTGAGGGGAATCCATGCTAAATCAATTTCTTAAAATCTATCTTTATGTATATCAATTACAATCAATTTGGAAATAAAAATCTCAAATCACAATATCAAACAAAATATAAGTTATATTGAATTAAGTTTAGCAATTAATCTTAGGCACCATGAAAAGTGAGAATTTGAATTTGCTTAGAAACTTTCACGCTGATAACATTTTTAAGCTATAATCTGTCATAATCCGTGTAATTGTCAAACAAATGCTTGCTTTCTCAAATAGCCTCAGAACATTCACTAAAACAAAAGATCACAATTTGTGCAAAGGGTTGGATAATATGCTAAATAGTCCCGTAACTGAGGATGTGCTTTTAAACGTAAGTCTATCTAACCTTTAAAATGGAAATGAATGGTATCTCCATGTATTTTGTCTTTCTAGAAAATTTTCAGTATTTTTTTCCTTTGTGCTGTGTATAGTATTTATGTCTATATGCTAATCCCACCCTAAATCCCTTATCCTTTCAGCATTCAACAGAAGACTGTCATCCGGGAGTTAGAAGGTTTGAGGGTAGCAGTTTTTACTCCTTAGCTGCATGTAATTAGGCATTCTGTTTCCCATAAGTGACATGTCCATGCTTTATGGGATTTCAAAAAGGTCTAGGGAAGTGTCTTGGATGGAGGTCAGCCTCCTGAATGAAAGCAAAGTGGCAGAGGCCAAGAGAAAGTCCAGAAGTGACTCATGGTGTGTTCACACCATGTGGAGCTGGCAAGGTGGGGAGACGGTCTCTGCTAGCAGACTGGAACTAAATTCTGAGACATTCCTTGGTGGCCAAGAAATGTCATCACAGGCTTTTTTGTTTTTATTTAAATAAAGAAGCCATGCATTGGATGCCAGTGTCTTTTCGTTGAAAGTAGAGTTTTTGTGAAACCCAGGAGGTCTCCTTAGATACATCTTTTTTTTTTTTTCCATAATCCACTATATTCTGTTGGGATAAAATACAGGATCCCTCTAGTGACATAACACTATAAATTGATGTAAATGCACATTTTTATTACAGTGCTGTGTTAATTTCTGCTGTAAGATACATCTTTCTAACTGAAGCTCTTCTTTTCTTTCCCTGCCAAATAAAGGAATTGACACCAGAGGGTCCTGAGTGAGGTGTTCAGGCCAAGCACGATTCCAGGTGGGCAGCTCAATGAGGTCCAGATGGAGATTTCTTCTCTCACCAAGAAAGTCAACAGATTGATATGTACTGTTTTCCTTGATCTTCTCAAAAGGTACGTGACAACCTGATGTCATTGTCCCATTTCGAAAGTGAGACACTGCACTGTAACAATGTCGTGTGGCTTTTCCAACATCCCACAGAGTGAAAACAGGGTTAAGACATAACTGCAGGGTCTTCCAAGTGCTAACCTTCAGTCTCTTCCATAAAAAGGTCTCGAGACTACTGGCAGCCCAGAAAAAATTCTGCTGTCTACTTCCACATTTATTAAATAGTTAAATGCTTTCTGGGTGCCTCATACACATGGGACATGCTGCTAAGCTTTAGGGAAGATCCAGTGACATATTTGAACACACAGTCAGTAAGCACTTGTTAAGCATCTCAGGTGTGCCCAGGATTGGAATAGGTTCTGAGAACATAGAACTCTTGCCCTAATAGAGCTTATGCTCTTCTGGGGCAGGGGGAACAGCAGGAGGCATGAAGTCAATAAAATTGTGTCCAGTAGAGTCAAGTGTCTCAAAATCAAAACCAAAAAACCAACAAACAAAAAACAAGAAGGGTCATAAAGGTGACTTGGTGGGTGGCATCAGGGTGGTCATGCCTATATGAACAGGTGACACACGAGCACCACTGAATTGCTTCCTGCTCCTACGGACCAAAACAACCCCAAGAAAGGAAATCAATATTCAAAGTAACAGTGAACCGTGATAATTGATCACAAGGAAGACCTGGCGTTTGGGAGGCAGGATGAGGAGGGGCTGCCCTTACAGGGGTGGGTGGGAGTCTGTGCTGAGTTGGGGACCTGAGGGTGGAGCTGACCATTGAGAAAGAACCAGCCAAACCCAGGGAAGAGAGGTGCGTTCCGCCAGAATCAGCAACAGGTGCAGGTCTGTGGAGGGAAGACCTTAGCACGTCCAAGGACCCGAGAGGAGCCAGAGTGGCTGGGGAGCAAGGACTGGGTGGATGGTGGCCCAGGATGGAACTGAAGAGATGAGTTTGAGTCTAATCTGATCCTTGGAGGTAGAGAAGATGCTGAGGTTTACCTTAGCTTTACCCAAGCTAGTAAGAAGCATAGGAGGCGGTTTAACCTGGGATGACAGGAGGTCCTTGACGTTAGAGAAGGTCTGTGTGCTGCAGCGTGGAGCCTGGGTCAGAGGGAGGGGAGTAGGGGGTAGAGGAGCAGTTAAGACTGTGGTAGTGTTTGTGGGTTGTGTGATGGAGGTCCGGATGACGGGGCCTGGAGCGGAAAGGAGTGAGTGTGCTCGTAGTTGCTTCAAGGTAGGCTCAACAGGGCTGGTTTGCAGCCCGGCTGTAGGACACTCTAGAAACAGCATGTGACTTGAACTTTTCTGAAGGGTGACAGGACTTTTTGAAGAGACTGGAAATAGTTCAGAGGGAAGAGGGAAGCTTGGGGGCTGGGGAGGGGACCAAGGTGTGTACTCCAAATTCCAAGGAGTCTCACACAGGTAAACCCTCATTTGCTGGTGTTTGGATAAGGTGACTCAAATCCCTTCCCAAACCTCATCAGAGGATCTCCCCCACCTCACCCATGCCAGGTGGTTGGGCAGCTACACTCTGAAGCCTCCAGTGATGGTTTCGCCACTGTGACTTCCCCACTTATGGACAGCCTGTCTCCTGTCACAATGCAACAGGAGTTCCTGTCACAAGACTTGAACTTGATGGAGCCATCCAGAGACCACACAGTGCTGCTTCTGTACATGGGCCTTCCAAATAAGCAAAATCAGCACCTCGTCCTTAGCTTCTCTGAGCAGCTGGACGGCTGTTACTGCTTCCACCTGCCCTCTTCCGGACTCTCTCTCATCCTGGCCATGGTTTTCGGACTGTGTTTTGTTTGTTTAATACCCTCTAACTGAGGCATCCAGAACTAATGTTGAGCCTTGAATGAGGCCAGAGAGACAGTAGAGAAAAGCCCTCACTCCCTTCACACTGGGTGCTCTAGGTCCATTAATACAGGCCCATTCTCTCCTCCCTCTGGCATCCACCCTCACTAAGTCCCATTCTTCCCCTCCATCTGGCACTCAGCCTCACTAAGGAGCCACCCTGATCCTGGCCAGCTAAGCCCTCTTTTTCTATACATACCTCGTAAGGCAGGCTCCTCAACTCTTCTTTGAAGCAGTTGGTTTTGGACCCCAGATCTTCTCCCCACATTTGGATGCTCTGTCTGACAGCTGACACTGTGACTGCATTCCTGGTACTGCTTCGTTGGTGACAAGAACATGATGGAAACTCAGCTATTAGAACTGGGCCCACGGTCTGAGCCGTACCCAGGGAGGATGGCCCCAGCAGCACCAGCAGAAGTGGTATCCTTGTCCAGAGACTCTGTGAAAAGGGGCCCGGGCAGGATGCTGAGCATGCTTGTGGGTGAATCAGGCCAGATGTGAGACCCTTCAAGTCACTCCTTGAGTCAGGACCTGCAGATTTGCTCCCTTGTCTTAAACCAAAGTGGAGAGCCTTAAATACTGTCCTAAAATGTCAGGGTTTTATTCTGCAGGAACTGGAAAATCGTGGAACGAAGGATTAAAGAAGAATTTGGAAATTTAACTGTTGGGAAGGTTGAGGATGAACTGAAGATAATGCAATTCACTTATTTTTTTTTATAAATACCAGAAAGAAATCACTTTGTGGTAATTTTTGAGTTACATCATGGGTAAATGGGAATCATAATTGTGATATGCTTTAAGTATAAAGTGAATCAGTCATTTAGTACTAGAGCACTTTTGTGGTTCCCTAAAAGAAAATGCCCAGCTTGAAGTGTGGGAGAAAGAGTTTTGCATGAATATTATTCTCACTCAAGAAGAATGGCAGCAGAGGGTAGGTGGCTTATGTAATACTCGTAGGGGTGAGTATGATGAGGTCAGTTAGTGAAATGATGACACAGCAGTTTGTCACTAGTGTGCCTTTTGCTGACTGTTAAATATGCAATATGTTCACATGGTTCAAATCCTCTACCTCTCATACCTGGGCCCACTGATCAATTCCTACCAGCCCCTTCCCCAGTGATTTTTAGTTTCTTATGCATTTTCCCAGTATTTCTTTGTAGCAAAGCCATCTTGCTTCTGTCTTCTCTGCTATGTTAGTTTGCTCGGGCCACCAGAACAAAGTACCACAGACCGGGTGGCTTAGACAGCAGACATTTATTTTCTCACAACTCTGGACTCTGGAAGTCTGAGATCAGATGTCAGCAGGGTTGGTTTCTTCTGAAGCCTCTCTCCTGGGCTTGTACATGACTATCTTCTCCCTGTGTCTTAACATGGTCATCTCTTTGTGCCTGTCTGGGTCCTAAACTCCTCTTTTTAAAGGAAACCAGTCATGTTGGATTATGTACCACCCATAAAACCTGTTTAAAGTCCCTAAATCACCTCTTTAAAAGCCCTATCTCCAAATGCAGTCATATCTGGGGTACTGGGTGTTAGGACTTCAACATATGGATTTTGGAGAGATGCAATTCAGCTCAGAACACCTTCTCTCAGTTTCTTGGACTCTAGGAAGTGAGCAGACTAGATAGTCTAGAGGCTAACCCAGACCCAGGAAAGCACCTTTTCTGGGAAATATCTCCATCAGGATAATGATGACATGGGATCAGTTGTTGGCCATACAGTCCTTATGCCCATACAGTACTCCCAGTTCATGTTGTGTAATTATTACTCTGTTACCTACTTATCAATATGGTTGCGGTTGGTCCAATGGATTCAGTTCAGTTCTTCCCTAATAACACTGTTTTACAAAGTCCCAACATTAAAGCACCTATGTAGGAAGAGTTGGAAGACACACTTGATATAGATACACCAGGCAAACTTTTGTAGAAACCACCTCTTGTCTGTCTTGCATAGCAAGGGAAGCAGCCACATCACAGGAACTTGGCTCCTGGCTTGGACATTCATCGTGTTGACATTTCATGGAGAAAATTGACATTCAGTGCCCCTAAAAGCTTATGATGCAAGTTCATGTCCTTTTTTATTTTCCTATTATAAAGCAGATACCAGCATATTAAAAGGAATTTAGGAAATAAGTAAAGATTCTTAAAGCCCATAAGCCCAACCAAGTTTAGAAGAGCTATTCTCAAAATAGCTTATGGACTTCCTGGCGGTCCAGTGGTTAAGACTCTGGCGTCCACTGCAAGGGACACAGGTTTGATCCCTGGTTGGGAAACTAAGATCCCTCATGCTAAGTATTACTTAAACAAATCATTGCAGCTGAGAACTCAACTTAAATACAAAAATCATAGACTCAGAAGTAGCAGAATCCTAGAATGGGGTTATTACCAAAGTAGTATGTATAGGGTCAGAATTGCCAGGTCCCAAGAAGAAAAGATATCAAAGGAAAGAGTGGGGACCAGGCTTCCAAAGATGCCAAGAACCTCCCAGTGAGATGGACTGCACACCCTAGAGGGGTGGACAGAGGGGCCTCAGATGGCATTTTACAGCCCTGACATCTGCTCACAAACCTACAGTCTTCCTCCAGCCCTCCTGGATGGGAACACCAGACATTCCAAAAGATCACAGAGATGCATGTTTTTTAGAACTCTATCAGTTAAAGGTCTTCTAGATTATTGGTAAAACTCCTTCATTGCTTTAGGAGGAAAGAAGCGTAATGCGGACATGATCATCACCCTGCATGTGGGGAAGGACTCAGGATGCAGGCTGACAGCATCCTTGCAGTAGCTCACAGGTCAAGGACAGGGCATTGGGAGCTCCAGGGGGTGATAGCTGGGCTTCTCAGCTGCAGGATAAAGGGTGCATATTTCAGCACCCCCTGGACAAGGACCTTAACCCTGGCTGTGAACACAGGGATAGAAAATATGCAGGAGGCTGACATGTGCAATACATCAACCCATTGTGTGTATTAATGCTGGATCCAGATTAGCTTGCAGGTGTAATGTTATTTATTTTACACACATTATATATTTATCATAGTAAAAAAAAAATCTAAATTTGTATATGCCTACTTTACAAAAGCAAAGAAACATTCCATTAATTTGGACTCTTTATATTTGTTTTTTCCTTAAGTCACAAAGAAATGAAGCAAGTCACATGTCTGAATCCCCTCCTTTCTGCTCTGGTCACATGATTTCCCATACCTGAGACTAGGGATGCATTCTGTTATATGATAACTACTTGATTCTTCTGATATGTTTTCAACCTCAGAATGATTTTTATTTGAATTAGTTTCTTAAAAATGCATTCCCAAGGAAAGATTTTGTAAAAGTATACTCTTTTGTTACACTTTCAATCATTTGTCTGACCTTTTCTTTTATGGAAATGATAATATAAATTTATAACATGATCCTTTCAGTGAAATACATCTTGTTAACACTGACCCATCATCACCTTCCATATAAAACGGAAGTTGAACATATGAGACCTAGATATTTGAAATCCTGAAGGCCTAGATTTTAATTTCAGCATGCTATTTATATGAACCAAAATTGTACAGAATTTTTCTGGAGTCTACAAAATAACTAGATATACAAAGAAGCTATAGGGTTAAACTTATAAAAAAAAATAGAGACTGAAATTAATTTTGAATAAATTAAGAATATAATTTATAATCTCAAGTAAGATCAAGATGTTAAAGATATCTATGTAAATAAAAGGCAATTTCAATCAAAATTCCAATAATTTTTGATAGTTGATAAAAATAATTAAAATCATCTGGATAATTCAGAACTAGCCAGGGAAATTTTGACCTAAGTAATAAGGATAGGGACTTGCCATTCACTAATAAAATGTAAAGAAAAGTGGCAATAACTAAAACTGTAGGTACTAAGGCAGAATTAGAAGATGAATCAATGTAAGAGAGGAGAGCCCACCTATAGACCAAATGCATATGGTAATTTATTATATGAGGAAGGCAGAATTACAAATCAAGGGAGGAGGGGCAACATAGAGATGATTTAATAAGTGGTCTTTAAAATAATTGCCTTCTAGAAAAAGATACTGAGTGAACACTCTATTTCTTACATAAAGAAATAAACACTTAAAAAATAACTTTGGTCTGTGAAATTTGTTCCTAAATAAGAGTGATTATCTAGATTAATATACCACAACAATGATTGTGCTGCAAATCATTCTATGAACAAATTCAAGAAGCAAATAATGATAGAAGAAAACTATCGCAATGCATTTGACACAAAAGGGATAATGTCACTAATACAGTATGTCCTAATTTTTGTAATAAAAATAACAAGTGAATATATACTTACAAATATATAGTACAAATATAACTAAATTCAAGGGAAAGTAATCCACAATACCCCCACACACCCGCCAAAAATAAAGTACTGAGAAGATTTTAATGAGAATTAGGCATTCACTATAGGAGAACAACAAATATTTTATGGTATAAAATAAATCTTGAATAGATAGGGAACTCACTTAAGATGGTTACTGAAGGACCTTGATTAAACTATTTCTTAGTCTGATAATGACTTCTGATAACCCTTTGGAACCACTAGGTTAACAAAAAGCCTTTTAGTATCACAGCCACCACTCCCCTAACAAAAAATATACCATCCCCAAAATATATATTAAAGTTGTAACCTCAGGCACTTGTGAATGTGGTCTTATTTGGAAATATGGTGCTTGTAGATGTCATCAAGTTAAAATGAGGTGAATGGGACCAGACCTTTAAGATGGTGCAAAACTAAGACATGGAGATCAAAAAATACAAATCAACAAATCCCCACAAATACATCAGAAATACATCTACATGTGGAACAACTCCTACAGAACACCTACTGAATGCTGGCAGAAAACCTCAGACTTCCCAAAAGGCAAGAAACTCCACACGTACCAGGGTAGGGCAACAGAAAAAAGAATAAACAGAGACAAAAGAATAGGGATGGGACCTGCACCAGTGGAAGGGAGCTGTGAAGGAGGAAAAATTTCCACATACTAGGAAGGCCCTTCACTGGCAGAGACAGGGGATGGGCGGCAGGGGGGGAGGCTTCAGAACCATGGAGGAGAGCACAGTAACAGGGATGCAGAGGGCAAAGTGGAGAGACTCTTGCACAGAAGATTGGTGCCTACCAGCACTCACAGACTGAAAGGCTTGTCTGCTCACCCGCCGGGACGGGTGGGGGCTGGGAGCTGAGGCTCGGGCTTCGGAGGTCAGACCCCAGGGAGAGGACTGGGGTTGGCTGCGTGAGTACAGCCTGAAGGGGGCTAGTGTACCGCAGCTAGCTGGGAGGTAGACCGGGAAAATGTCTGGACCTGTCTAAGAGACAAGAGACCATTGTTTTGGGGTGTGCAAGGAGAGGGGATTCAGAGCACTGCCTAAACAATCTCCAGAGATGGGTGCAAGCCACAGCTATCAGCGTGGACACTAGAGAGGGGCATGAGACACTAAGGATGCTACTAAAGCCACCAAGAAGCCTGTGTGCAAACACGGTTCACTATCCACACCTCCCCTCCTGGGAGCCTGTGCAGCCTGCCACTGCCAGCATCCCCTGATGCAGGGAAAACATCCCCAGGAGAATACATGGCATTTCTCAACTGTTGCAACATCATGCTGGCCTCTGTTGCCGCAAGCTCGCCCTGCATTCCATACCCCTCTCTCCCCCGGTCTGAGTGAGCTAGAGCCCGCTAATCAGCCACTACTTTAACCCCATCCTGTCTGAGCAGGGAACACATGCCTTCAGGTGACCTACATGCAGAGGTAGGGCCAAATCCAAAACTGAACCCCAGGAGCTATTGAATAAAGAAGAGAAAGGGAAATTTCTCCCAGCAGCTTCAGGAGAAGCAGATTAAATCTTCAAAATCAACTTGATGTATCCTGCATCTGTGGAATACCTAAATAGAAAACAAATCATCCCAAAATTGAGGCGGTGGACTTTAGGAGCAACAATATATATTTTTTTCCTTTTTCACTTTTTGTTGAGTGTGTATGTGTATGCTCCTTTGTGTGATATTCTCTATATAGCTTCACTTTTACCATTTGTCCTGGGGTTTGTCTGTCAGTTTCTCTCTCTCTTTTTTTTTTTTTTTTTGGTATAATTTTTAGCACATTTTATCATTGATGGTTTTGGTTTTTGGCCTGGTTGCTCTGTTCTTTCTTTCTTTCTTTCTTTCTTTCTTTCTTTCTTTCTTTCTTTCTTTCTTTCTTTCTTTTTTATTACTTTTTAATACTTTATTAATAATTATTTTTTTATTTTAATAACTTTTTTATTTTTTTCCTCCCTTTTCTTCTGAGTTGTGTGGCTGACAGTGTCCTGGTGCTCTGGCCGGGTGTCAGGCCTGTGCCTCTGAGATGGGAAAGTCGAGATCAGGACATTGGTTCACCAGAGACCTCACAGTTCCAAATAATATCAAATGGTGAAAGTTCTTCCAGAGATCTCTACCTCAATGCTAAGACTCAGCTCCACTCAATGACCACCAAGCTACAGTGCTGGACACCCTTTGCCAAATAGCAAGACAGGAACACAACCCACCCATCAGCAGAGAGGCTGCCTAAAATCATAATAAGGTCACAGACACCCCAAAACACACCACAAGACATGGTCCTGCCCACAAGAAATACAAGATCCAGCCTCATCCACCAGAACACAGGCACCAGTCCACTCCACCAGGAAGCCTACAACACCTACTGAACAAACCTTAGCCACAGAGAGCAGACACCAAAACAACAGGAACTACAAACCTGCAGCCTGTGAAAAGGAGACCCCAAACACAGTAAGTTAAGCAAAATGAGAAGAGAGACAAACACAGAGCAGATGAAGGAGCAAGGTAAAAACCCAACAAACAAAAAAGAATGACAAGGAAATAGGCAGTCTACCTGAAAAATAATTCAGAGTAATGATGTAAAGATGATCCAAATCTTGGAAATAGAATGAAGAAAATACAAGAAACATTTAAAAAGTACCTATAAGAACTAAAGAACAAACAAACTATGATGAACAACAAAATAAATGAAATTAAAAATTCTCTAGAAGGAATCAATAACAGAATAACTAAGGCAGAAGAACGAATAAGTGACCTGGAAGATAAAATACTGGAAATAACTACTGCAGAGAAGAATAAAGAGAAAGGAATTGAGGGCAGTCTCAGAAACCTCTGGGACAACATTAAACTCACCAACATTCAAATTATAGGGGTCCCAGAAGAAGAGAAAAAAGAAAGGGACTGAGAAAGTATTTGCAGAGAATATAGTTGAAAACTTCCCTAATATGGGAAAGGAAATACTCAATCAAGCCCAAGAAGCACAGAGAGTCCCATACAGGATAAATCCAAGGAGAAACATATTAATCAAACTATCAAAAATTAAATAAAAGGAAAAATATATTAAAAGCAGCAGGGAAAAGCAACAAATAACATACAAGGGAATCACCATAAGGTTAACAGCTGACCTTTCAGCAGAAACTCTACAAACCAGAAAGGAGTGGCAAAACATATTTAAAGTGATGAAAGGGAAAAACCTACAACAAATATTACACTGCCAAGGAAGGATCTCATTCATATGTGACAGAGAAATTAAAAACATTACAGACAACAAAAGCTAAGAGAATTCAGCGCCGCAAAACAGGCTTCACAACAAATGCTAAAGGGTCTTCTCTAGGCAGGAAACACAAGAGAAGGAAAAGACCTACAGTAACAAACCCAAAACAATTAAGAAAATGGTAATACAGGAACATACATATCAATAACTATCTTAAATATAAATGGATTCAATGCTCCCACAAAAAGACATAGACTGGCTGAATGGATACAACAACAAGACACATATATATGCTGTCTACAAGAGACCCACTTCACACCTAGGGACACATACAGACTGAAAGTGAGGGGATATAAAAAGATATTCCATGCAACTGGAAATCAAAAGAAAGCTGGAGTAGCAATTCTTACATCAGGTAAAATACACTTTAAAATAAAGATTATTACAAGAGACAAAGACGGACACTACATAATGATCAAGGGATCAAGAAAAGGAGAAGATATAACAACTGTAAATATTTATGCACCCAACATAGTAGGGGACTTTAACACCTCACTTTCACCAATAGACAGATCATCCAAAATGAAAATAAATAAGGAAACACAAGCTTTAGATGATACATTAAACTAGATGGACTTAATTGATATTTATGGAACATTCCATCCAAAAAATGCAGAATACACTTACTTGTCAAGTGCTCATGGAACATTCTCCAGGATAGATCATATCTTGGGTAACAAATCAAGCATTGGTAAATATAAGAAAATTGAAATTGTGTTAAGTTTCTTTTCTAACCACAACATTATGAGACTAGATATCAATTACAGGAAAAAAACCTGTAAAAATACAAACATATGGAGGCTAAACAATACACTACTACATAACCAGGAGATCACTGAAGAAATTAAAGAGGAAATTAAAAAAAAAAAAAACACCTAGAAATAAATGACAAAGAAAACATGATGACCCAAAACCTATGGGATGCAGCCAAAACAGTTCTAAGAGGGATGTTTATAGTAATACAATCCTACATCAAGAAACAAGCAACATCTCAAATAAATAACCTACCCTTACACCTAAAGCAATTAGAGAAAGAAGAAGAAGAAAAACAACAAAAACAAAAACCCAAATTTAGCAGGAGGAAAGAAATCATAAAGTTCAGATTAGAAATAAATGAAAAAGAAATGAAGGAAACATTAGCAAAGATCAATAAAACTAAAACCTGCTTCTTTGAGAAGATAAACAAAATTGATAAACCATTAGCCAGACCCCTCAAGAAAAAAATGGAGTAGACTCAAACCAATAGAATTAGAAATGAAAAAGGGGAAGTGACAACTGACACTGCATAAATACAAGGGATCATGAGAGATTACTACAAGCAACTATATGGCAATCAAATGGACAACTTGGAGGAAACAAATTCTGAGAAAAACATAGCCTTCTGAGACAGAACCTCGAAGAAATAGAAAATATAAACAGACGAATCACAAGCACTGAAACTGAGACTGTGATTTAATATCTTCCAACCAACAAAAGCCCAGGATCAGATGGCTTCAGAGGTGAATTCTATGAAACATTTAGAGAAGAGCTAATACCTATTCTTCTCAAAATCTTCCAAACTATAGCAGAGGGTGGAGCATTCCCAAACTCATTCTATGAGGCCACCATGAGCATGATACAAAAAGCAGATAAAGATATCACAAAGAAAGAAAACTACACACCACTATCATTGATGAACATAGATGCAAAAATCCTCAACAGCACATTAAAAGGATTATACACCACGATCAAGTAGGGTTTATCCCAAGAATGCAAATATTCTTCAATATACGCAAATCAGTGTGATACACCGTATTAACAAATTTAAGGATAAAAATCATATGGTAATCTCAATAGATGTAGAAAAAGCTTTTGACAAAATTCAACACCATTTTTGATAAAAACCCTCCAGAAAGTAGGCATAGAGAGAACTTACCTCAACATAATAAAGGCTATATATGACAAACCACAGTCAACATCATTCTCAATGGTGAAAAACTGAAACCATTTCCACTAAGATCAGGAACAAGACAAGACTGCCCACTCGCACCACTATTTTTTAACATAGTTTTGGAAGTTTTAACCACAGCAATAAGACAATAAAAAGAAATAAAAAGAATCCAAATCAGAAAAGAAGTAAAGCTAGGGAGCTTCCCTGGTGGTGCAGTGGTTGAGAGTCCACCTGCCGATGCAGGGGACACGGGTTTGTGCCCCATTCCAGGAAGATCTCACATGCTGCGGAGCAGCTGGGCCTGTGAGCCATGGCCACTGAGCCTGCCTGTCTGGAGCCTGTGCTCCGCAATGGGAGAGGCCACAACAGTGAGAGGCCCGCATACCACAAAAAAAAAAAAAAAAAAAAAAGACGTAAAGCTATCACTGTTTGCAGATGACATGATACTTTACATAGAGAATCCTAAACATGCTACCAGAAAACTACTAGAGTTAATCAATGAATTTGGTAAAGTAGCAGGATACAAAATTAATACACATAAATCTTTTGTATTCCTATACACTAATGATGAAAAATCTGAAAGTGAAATTAAGGAAACACTCCCATTTACCATGGCAACAAAAAGAATAAAATATCTAGGAAAAAATCTACTTAAGGAGAAAAAAGATATGTATGCAGAAAACTATAAGACACTGATGAAAGAAATTAAAGATGATACAAACAGATGGAGAGATATATCATGTTCTTGGATTGGAAGAATAAACACTGTGAAGATGACTATACTACCCAAGGCAATCTACAGATTCAATGGAATCTCTATCAAACTATCAATGACATTTTTCACAGAACTAGAATAAAAATTGCACAATTTTTATGGAAAAACAAAAGACCCCAAATAGCCAAAGCAATCTTGAGAAAGAAAAACGGAGCTGGAGGAATCAAGCTCCCTGTCTTCAGACTATACTACAAAGCTACATTCATAAAGACAGTCTGGTACTGACACAAAAACAGAAATATAGATCAATGGAACAGGATAGAAAGCCCAGAGATAAACCCACACAAATATGGTCACCTTATTTTTGATAAAGTAGGCAACAATATACAATGGAGAAATGACAGCCTCTTCAATAAGTTGTGCTGAGAAAACTGGACAGCTACATGTAAAATAATGAAATTAGAACACTCCATAACAACATACACAAAAATAAACTCAAAATGGATTAAAGATCTAAATGTAAGGCCAGACACTATAAAACTCATAGAGGAAAACTTAGGCAGAACACTCTATGACATACATCACAGCAAGATCCTTCTTGACCCACCTTTGAGAGAAACAGAAATAAAAACAAAAATAAACAAAGGGGACCTAATGAAACTTAAAAGCTTTTGCACAGCAAAGGAAACCATAAGCAAGATGAAAAGACAACCCTCAAAATGGGAAAAAATATTTGCAAATGAAGAAACTGACAAAGGATTGATCTCCAATATTTACAAGCAGCTCATGCAGCTCAATATCAAAAAAACAAACAATCCAATCCAAAAATGGGCAGAAGACTTACATAGACATTTCTCTAAAGAAGATATGCAGATTGCCAACAAACACATGAAAGAATGGTCAACATCACTAATCAATAGAGAAATGAAAATCAAAACTACAATGAGGTATCACCTCACACCAGTCAGAATGGCCATCATCAAAAAGTCTACAAACAATAAATGCTGGAGAGGGCATGGAGGAAAGGGAACCCTCTTGCACTGTTGGTAGGAATGTAAATTGATACAGCCACTATGGAGAACAGTATGGAGGTTCCTTAAAAAACTAAAAATAAAACTACCATATGACCCAGCAATCCCACTACTGGGCATATACCCTGAGAGAACCATAATTCAAAAAGAGTCTTGTACCAAAATTTTCATTTCAGCTCTATTTACAATAGCCAGGACATGGAAGCAGCCTAAGTGCCCATTGACAGATGAATGGATAAAGAAGATGTGGCACATATATACAATGAAATATTACTCAGCCATGAAAAGAAATGAAATTGAATTATTTGTAGTGAGGTGGATGGACCTAGAATCTGTCATACAGAGTGAAGTAAGTCAGAAAGATAAAAACAAATACTGTATTGTAACACATATATATGGAATCTAAAAAAAAAAAGGTTCTGAAGGACCTAAGGGCAGGACAGGAATAAAGACGCAGACGTAGTGAATGGACTTGAGGACACGGGGAAGGGGAAGGGGAAGCTGGGATGAAGTGAGAGAGTGTCATGGACTACCAAATGTAAAATAGATAGCTAGTGGGAAGCAGCCGCATAGCACAGGGAGATCAGCTCAGTGCTCTGTGACCACCTAGAGGAGTGGGATAGGGAGGGTGGGAGGGAGACCCAAGTGGTAGGAGATATGGGAATATATGTATATGTATAGCTGATTCACTTTGTTAAAAGCAGAAACTAACACACCATTTTAAAGCAATTATACTCCAATAAAGACATTAAAAAAAAAAGTTAAGATGAGGTCATACTGAATTAGGGTGGGCCCTAAATCCAATGACTGGTGTCCTTATAAGAGGATGAGAAGAGACACACATAGCGAAGAAGGTCACGTGATGAGGCAAGCAGGGATGGGAGTGATGCATCTACAAGCCGAAGAAAGCCAAGAATTTCTTACAACCATAGAAGATAGCAAAAGGCAGGAAAGGATCAGAGGCAGCTGGGCCCTATGGATAACTTGGTTTTGGACTCCTGGCCTCCAGAGCTATAGGAGACTAAAATTCTACCCCACTGACATTTAGCATTAACATTTATGTTAACATTTAACATTTTTAGCCACCCTGTTTGTGGTGCTTTGCTGTGGCAGCCCTAGCAAATGAACACTTCCTTCTCAAACTCTTCACCCAGTGTCTTATTTCTTGGCCCAGATGCAAGTACTCTCAGACTCCCTGTGTTCTTTGTAGGTGTCTAGTATCTAACAGTGAAAGGTTGTTTCCTTACCTACCCCAAATGCTGGCCTTTGATGCCTCCACTGTGCCTTGCTTTGAACACTGAGCACGTGCGGATCCTGTGGTCCTGTTCCAGCCCATGCTGATTCCATGGCTCCATCTTCGGGCTGCTTTTTGCAGCTGTTCTCACATCTGTACCTTTACTCTCAGGGCCCACACCTCCAGGGCAGCCCCTTGATCTCGTTTGCCATGGACTATTAATGCGGATTCACCCCACTCAGTGGTGGCTTTGCTCCCTTTCCCAACCTGCCTAGGGTGGGAGGGCCCTGCCATAAGTCCCATGAGCCATGCACTGCCCAGCCCAGCCCCCATGACTCACTTCACACTGAGCAAGATATGTTTCTGACCTACCCAATTTCCACCCTCCAACTGTTCTGCTTCCATCCATAAAGAATGGCCTTCTTCATTTTCAGCCCATAAGGAGAACGTGTTTGTTTATGACTGCTCCTTAAATTGGGGCAGTAAGAGGGGCATGGGAAAGAGCAACACCTTCTAGACGTTGTCCTCTTTCTTCTTGGTCATGTTCATCATTTAAGATATATGCCCTTCTTTCATTTCTGGCCGATGGCAGTTGAACCCATGGGGGTTAAAACCACTGTGCACGGGCTTCCCTGGTGGCGCAGTGGTTGAGAGTCCGCCTGCCGATGCAGGGGACGCGGGTTCGTGCCCCGGTCCGGGAAGATCCCACATGCCGCGGAGCGGCTGGGCCCGTGAGCCATGGCCGCTGAGCCTGCGCGTCCGGAGCCTGTACTCCGCAACGGGAGAGGCCACAGCAGTGAGAGGACCGCATACCGCAAAAAAAAAAAAAACAAAAAAAAACCACTGTGCTCACCAAAACCTTGAAAAAGTAAAGTGTTCGTCTAAATTTGTCTTTTATTCAGCCAAGCCCTCTGATAGGAGCCCTCCCCCGCAAGGACTTGTGGACAGAGGTGTGGGGTCAGGAAAGGCGGCAGGGCCTCCTGTAAATCTTGCACTGAAATATGCAAATGGCCCACTCGTGCCTTAGTGGGGTCCATGAGGAGCTGGGCTCAGCTGTGATTCTGGATCTGTCTCTATATGTACTTGTAGTCCGAGGTCTTCTCTCTCCCTTTGGTCCCCTCCTCAGGATCTCTCCTCGTGTTCTCTTCGGCAGGGCAGGTGGGTTACCTACATGGCAGGTCAGGGATCAGCAGAGCTTAAACAAGGAAGCTGTTAGGACTTCTTATGGTCCAGGCCCAGAATTGGCAGAGTCATGTCAGCATTTTATTAGAGCAAAAACCAGGCCATTCCAGATTCAGTGTGGGAGAGGACCACCCCCCAAGGGAGGGGTGGCTCATCAGGGGTCTTCCTTGGAGAGCAGCTGTTGGCAGATGTTAGCAGGTTGTTACTGACTCTGGAGGAATCATAGGTCATTAGGCCAAGGCCAGTGTATGACTACCAACCATGATTGCCCAAGGCCAGGTCCCCAGCCCCATTGTCCCACCTGCCTGGAGCTGCACACAACACAGGTGAGAAGCACACAGGTAACACTGTCCATAGAAAATATATCTTCTATTGCCTGTCTGAGAATACCATAAGATGAATTAAAAACAATACTAAAAGATATGAAATTGTCAATAGACCAATTATGTAATTTTTATTTTTTCGAATCTTTACAATATCTTTTGAGCAAGGGACATTAGGACTATAGCTCATATTAAGGGCTGACTTTATCCCATTTTTGTTATGAATTTGTGTTATTTGTATTTGATAAGTAATTTAATTAAGAGAGATTAAGATCTGTTTTGCGTAAGGAGAATCCAAAAACAGTGGTCATAAAAATGAAAAGCCCAATTTTAGAATCTCTTTCTGGTCTCTCCAGTTCCTGCTTCCTCTGTCCCAAATAACAATTGCCTTGAATTTACTATAACCACTGTCCTCCATAAGTGAAGCTCAGCTCTGAAACAGCTGCACTTAGGAGCAAATTATAATATGTGAATCATTGATTAAGGTAACAGGTAGGTGAATATTTCTTAGATGACTTTGTTCATAGAAAATCATACCAATTTTAGAAGTTCCCTTAAATTTTTAAAACCCAGTTTCTGTTTTTGTAATGGAGAGAAAGGAAAGTTTTTGTAATTTATCTAATTTATCTGTTATCTAATTTAATTGAAAGTATACTACTGTGTAATTAAACATCTGATTTTTTTGTTATGATTCCATTTATATTCTATTTAGTCTTACAACAACACTGTAAGGTAGATATTAGTAATTCACATATTAGAAATGAAATTGTACTATCTAAATATTTTAACTCAAAAAAATTAAAAATTTAGTCATTTTACTGTGTATTTAAAAAGGAAATCTACTAAGCATACATTTTTCTATGTAAAGATATGATTTTAATGGTGTTTAAAATTATTAGTATATTGTGCTAATATACTAATGCCTGGGAGGGTCCCAGGCATTTATTAGGAAAACAAACTAAAAGCTGACCTTGTGTGCTAATTGGCGTATAAGTATGAGCGCTCTCTCCTGGAGTCAATGGTCAACGCCTCAAGGCAGAGTCTCAGACTCAAAAGGGTTTATGTCTGGAAGGAACTAGGGAGCTCTCCAGTTCAATGTCGTGAATTCACTGGCAGTTTGGCCTCAAGTTCAATAGGTTATTGTTAACAGGATATCATGGAATCGGTTGTGGTGGTTATTAAATGAAATAATCAGTGGAATGCACTTAGCAAGGTGCAGGGCACATGGTGTATATTTAATACCAGGTGTCTCAGGTCAGCTACCTTGCAGTGACTCCAAGGTAAAGATTTGTAAGATGCTGGTAAAAATGGAGGAAGCCGGACAGAAAAGGGGAGGAGTGAAGCCAGAGGGATCTTAGAAAAATCCTGGGAGAGCAGGTGAGAGGGATCCCAGAGGGAGCTCTGTCCCAGCTCCAGGCGGGTCCCTGGACCTTCACAGTCCCCCCTGTCAGGGAGCAGTCAGTCTTTGTCTGAGGGTTGATGATGGGTCAGGGGAGTGGGGGTGAAGAAGTATTTCCATCTCTCCACAAGGACAGGCAAAGCAGTGGAGATGCTCACGGCAGCTTATCCATAATAATCTGAAACTAGAAGCAACTGAAATACCTATCCATCAGCTAGGGAAAGGAGAAACAAAGTGTGGTTAGTATACACACACTGTGAAATACTACTCAGCGGCGAGAAGAGCAAAGTACTGAATTGGGCAAAGGCACAGCAAATTGGGCAAATATTCATCTGGAAATCATCGTGTTTAGTGGAAGTAACCAGACATGAAAGTGCTCCAACTGGATGATTTCCTATTTACAAAGTTCAAGGGCAGGCGAATACACACCTGTGGAGATAAAAATCAGAGAGTGGTCTCACTCTGTGGAAGGAGTGAGAGATGACTTTCCAAAATGGGGGAATGTAGTCGATCTTGTTTTATGTTGGGGGAGGGGGGTACAGAGTTTAGCCACTTGGAAAAGCCAAAAGACGGTACCCTTAAGATCTGCCCTTTTCATTGTATACCTTAATGAATTATGAAACAAAAAGGGGGGAAACAAATGAAAATTATTCAGAGTCAAGACCTAGTCTTTCTTGTCTCCCCTCTATAAACGTAGCACCTAGAAGAAATTCTTACACAAATAGATAGATGCTCGGGGTATGTGTGTGTGCATGTGTGTGTGTGCATGTGTGTGCTTATAAATGATTATCATCATCAATCCACACTTCCTTACTTTCGCACACACCTTTGTGCATAAGGATCATGACAACTCAGAGTTGAGATTACAGTAGTAATCAAATTTTGATTTTGAAATTGAGTTTTAAAATGATGTAAAGACAGACAAACCGGGCTTCCCTGGTGGCGCAGTGGTTGAGAGTCCACCTGCCGATGCAGGGGACACGGGTTCGTGCCCTGGTCCAGGAAGATCCCACATGCCGCAGAGCGGCTAGGCCCATAAGCCATGGCCGCTGAGCCAGCATGTCCGGAGCCTGTGCTCCGCAACGAGAGAGGCCACGACAGTGAGAGGCCCACATAACGCAAAAAAAAAAAAAAAAAAAAAAAAAAAAAAAGACAGACAAACCTAATTTCCCCGAGATTCTGATCCAGTTTCATTTAACGTAACCAGTAGCATATGGCTCTCTGCTTCTCTTCCTTGTGCTTTGCCTGGGCCTCATAGCTCCAGGCTGCATTTATAAGAGATTTTCTTCTGCATTAAACTAGACAGTTGAATGCAGATGACTGAAATTGCAAACAAAAACATTGGGGTGGCTGTCGGAGAAGAGAACGCCATGTAAGCTGCACTCATGGAACATTTACAGTCACTTCCCATTCTTCTGAAGGGGACGGACCTTGCACAGCCACCCACACTGTCCTGCACTCCCCTTGTCCACCTTCCACATTTCCACTTCCTGCTTCCCCTGCTACCCTGTCATTGGAACCAGGAGTGTGCTCAGCCGCATTCCTCAGTGCTGTCTTCTGAAAACCAACATGTTAACCACCCAATTTAGGTGTTAAGTGGAAGACTCAGAGCCCTGCCAGGGATGCTGACTCAAAAACTGGGGGGAAAAGACAAACAAGCAAATAAATAAAATGGGAGTGGAGTGTTTATCGTAGACTTGCTGCTTAGAGAAACTTGTGTTGTTTTGTGAAGGTTCTTGGTCCAAGAAATGGACCCCCTGAGCCCACTATACGCTGGCAGAGTGAACTTGGGCATCCTTCAGTCTCTGAGCATGCCTCAGTTTTCTCCTTTGTAAAATGAAGACAATTTGACCCATTCCAGGGGTTCTTACATCATCTTGTGTGCAGAGCTTACAGTAAGCATGCACACCTGCGTTTAACCCTCATTCATCAGTTTCTGAACAAGTGATGTGGTCTGAATCTGTGACTCAGGAACGAGGAGAGAGGCCCAAAGTAATACGAAGAACCCAGACCCCTGTGAAGTATCAGACAGTGCACTTCTCCTCACTCCAGGACAAAGAGCCCGTCCTTCAGTTGAGGCTATTGTCATGAAGAATGGGCAGTGTTCACACAGACTTAAAGAGAACAGACCAATTAAACAGTGAGGTATCCCCGAGATGAGTTTTCGTTGGGTATAATTTTGCCGAGTGTGTACAGTCCCTGGGATCATTGAGGCTGGTCTGGTCTTGGGATGTCACCTGGTGGCAGTAATGAGGACCTAGGGATGGGGAGAAGCTGAGTGAGGGGACAGGGAGACCCTTGAAAACAGGCATGCCCAGGAAGTTGCTGGACACGCACAGGAGCACCCCAGAAATTCAATGGAATGCAGACGACCAGATGAGAGACTGATTTCATAGTGGGAATTATTGGGGTGGGGGAAGCAGGGAGGAAACTACAGGAGCCTGGAGAACTCCCATAACAGCTTCAGCTGCCTCTGGATGTGGCTTTGAGGGAGACGGAGTATACGGGGGCGTGTGCTGTGTGCCTAAGCATTCAAATTTCTTATTTAAGGATGGCAGAAGTGAAAAACCTTGTCTTAACCTTCTTTGCATTTATTGTACCTTCTTTTAATTATTTCTATAAGCATTATATCTAATGATTATTACAACTAATCATTATATTTACTATTAAACCTATGAAAAATGCAGAGAAACACAAGGGAGAAAAACAACCACCATAACATTACATAACACTACTCCTCAAAGATTATTTTTAATATTGATAAGTCATCCAATTCTACAAAACTGATATCATGCTATTTTAAAATCTAATTTTAAGAAATTAATATGAACTTTTTTCAGTAAATTAAATATTTTTCTACAAAACTATTTGAAATGTCTCTGTAGCATTTCATGATGTATATACCATGATTTACCTGTCCATTTCTTTATTATTGGGTAATTAGTTTGTTTTAAGGTTTCAGCAATGCTATATCAAACATCCCTGAGACAGATGGATATAAAATTTCTTCTTTCTATTTCTTTTGTACCCACCGATCCCTCCTCCCCAAAGTCTATACCTTCCTATGAGTGCTTTGTTTATCTCTGAACTGGACAATTTGGAACATTTTCATTGTTTTAACCTTTTCCAATTTGAGAGGCGGCAATGCTTTCACATTTATATTTTAATTGGCACCCCATTGATCAACATTGAGATTAATCAATTTCCAGCCTGATTATATAGGCCATATTTATTTATTGATTTCTGAATTGCTTATTCTCATTCTTAACTATTTTTAGGGGTTTGTCTTTTGTGTCACTTGTAGGAATTCTTTGTGTGTTTAAGGATGCTAACATTTAAAAGTCACAGATACTGCTTGTTTTCCTATTTGTTTTTGGAGTATCTTACCACATAATAATTACAAATTTCTGTAGACAAGTCTAAATCTTTTGCTCTATAGTTTCAGCCTTTGGTTGCATGCTTAACTTGACTTTCCACAGCTCCAAGTTTTAATAAATAAGCTCTAATTTTTTGGATATTTTCTGCATGTAACATTTAAATAGTTAATCCCTTTGCAAATTGTGTATGTGTGTGTATGTGCATGTCGGGAATCTAACTTATTTTTTCTCCCATCCCCCAAATTGTAATCTCTCTGTCTTGTCTCAGTTTTCTTTCCTCTGTAAAATGAATTGTATAATTATATTTTAGAAAATACACTCCTTTAGGTTTTTTGAAGGGGTTATGTCATAGCCATAAATTCATTTGAAAAGAATTAAAGATTTAAAACTATTATGCTTCCCATCCAGGAATGAGATGTTTTCCTTTGTATCAGATATTCCTTATCACCCTTATGCATATGTTGGATGCACTGGGAAGCAGCCTAGGCGACAGGGATGGAAAGGCAGGAAGTTGATTAAGGAGTCGTGGTCAGATCAGTTCTGTGAATGGGGAGGAGGGAAACAGAACTGGGCAGAGGGAGGAGTTGAGTTGAGATGCAACCCAACCAGGTCTCCTCCAACTCGACAGGAAACAGACTTGGTATCTGAGATGGCCTTTAGGTGTGATGCAGAGCTGGGGTAAAGGCACAGACGTTCTGTGCCTTTACCAATCTTTGCTGGAGGGCTGCTCCAAGAAGAGAGCTGGCCCTGAAGCAAGGTGGCTCACTCAGCTGGGGAAAGTCCTGAGGTGCTACTGGCCAAATCCTTTTTCAGCAGCGAGGGGAATAAATGTTTGTTTTGAAGACAGGACTTGGGAGGTGCAGCCCAGCATTCCTGTGAGTCTACCACTTCAGCACTTCAGATGTGCCAAGTATGTGTGAGTTCTGGGAGCAGTCCACCCAGGATTCTGGAGGCCTCTCCTCCTGGGGTAGCAGCAGAGGATATTGAATGGAATGAACTTAGCCCCACCAAGACAGCCAGTCTGCGATCCACAGTGATACCCATGTCTCCCTCCATTTTCCATCCTAGGTTCCCCTCCCTCACGGCTGACATCTCTGTTGATTAACTTGGGAGCATGACCCAGGGCCTCATCCCTGAGGAGTACGAGTCCCTGGTAACCAGACCCTTATCGGGCAATGGCTACTGCATGTGTTCATTTATTGTCAAATTGGAAAGGGAAGGTCCGAGAAATAGGCAAGCGGACACCAGGTGTCAAGCTTATCCCTCCCTGACTCCAGGGAGAAGAGGTAGGACAACCTCCTTCTGACTCTCAGCATCAGTTACCTCTGCCGTAGTGGTGAGTCCTCTTTCTTCTTGCCTGGGTGGTGTGGTATGTGAACAGACCAGTGAGTCCATGGTCTTATGTCCTTCCTATAAAGTGGTCCGTTGCATCTGATGTGATGTCATGTGGAGTGTCATATTGCAGATCGATCTTTCTATAAGAAGATTCCCCTTCTTTGGCACAAGGAGTCTGAAGTGCTCAGGTGGTAGCTGTAGTTTAAAGTTATTAAACTACAGGTATTAAAGGTATTCTGGGTATGGCCTATGTAAACCTCTAAACCCAAAGAGACCCAAATTGTCAAAATGGTAATCATGCTGTCACAAGTGGATGTGCTAGCACATGAGGTCACTCCAGCTTGAACTCATCAACTTTATTTATTGGAGACACAGTGTATGAAACAGTCACCTACACTGTACTTTGGAGGATGACGCCACGTCCTCGCAGTATACCACCTTTGAGCTGATGCCTCACGTGCATCATCACAGGCCACCCCATCCCTCTGTAGGCTGGCAGCTTCTGATGGTGTGGTATGTGATGAGACCAGTGCCACTGCCGCATGTTCACTGTCACCACTCCCTTTGCAAAGGCCACTTGGAAGTCTGCCTACCACAATATTTAATTATTATTATATTAGTGTAGATACCTTAATACAAGCTGATAGTTTTCAAACTATATGACATTTTTAGGTAGCCTTCATAACTGTAATTTATCTTACATTTTCTATTATCATGATAAATAAAATTGTTCATTCATGGGCTTCCCTGGTGGCACAGTGGTTGAGAGTCCGCCTGCCGATGCAGGGGACACGGGTTCGTGCCCCGGTCTGGGAAGATCCCACATGCCGCAGAGCAGCTGGGCCCGTGAGCCATGGCCGCTGAGCCTGCGCGTCCGGAGCATGTGCTCCGCAACGGGGGAGGCCACAGCAGTGAGAGGCCCGCGTACCGCAAAAAAAAAAAAAAAAAAAAAAAAAAAAAATTCATTCAACGAATCATCTTTTCTGAAATGTACAGAAATAAAGAAAAGACCCAGCCAGTACTACACCAGAGAATGCAGCTTGATGAGTCTGATTAGAGAAGTTAAATTCACAGATACTGTGGGAGAAACATGCAATTCAGGCAACATTTAGATGTTCCACCTGCTAAACAGAGGTGGAGTTAGACAATCATCCACTGTTTGTCTGAACTACATCATGTTAACTCTTCCATTGCTCAGATATAACGTTGAATTCTCTTTCTCAGTTTTATTGCTGGATGCTATGTGGGACAAAGCTATGAAATCTATTATTGAATTTTCAATAAAAGTGTGCTGTAAACATGTTTTTTTTTTTTTTTTTTTTTTTTTTTTTCTGGTACGCGGGCCTCTCACTGTTGTGTCCTCTCCCGTTGCGGAGCACAGGCTCCGGACGCGCAGGCTCATGGCTCACGGGCCCAGCTGCTACGCGGCATGTGGGATCTTCCCGGACCGGGGCACGAACCCGCGTCCCCTGCATCAGCAGGCGGACTCTCAACCACTGCACCACCAGGGAAGCCCTGTAAACATGTTTTTAAGAGCCTCAGTTATTACACAGGTTCATGTTCTCCAGGTATATATTGTAAGATTTTAAATTTTGTATTTTCCTGCTGACTCAACACCCCCTCCAAACAGATCATGAGCAGCCCTCCCAGATGACCAGGTGCACAGGTGGGGTAAGGCTGGCCTTTGCCACAAGCTCCCTTCTTGTCCTCACCTGACTGTGACCTAGTGACATTCACACACACTTTTTGCTTTTGTGCTCCACCCTGACCCCCATAAAGGCACTTGCCTCAATCTCGGCCCTCACCTATCAGCACTCCCTCCACATGGTCCCCAGCATGGACTGCCGTGCCCCCTGCTCTGGGACCTGCGTGTGTGATAAATCTCTCTCACTTTCACATACCTCTCCATGCTGTTATTCTGTGTCTGCATCTGACTTATCATTCAAACACCCCATATAAAGTAATAAAATTATTCCTTATAACACAATGTAAAACTTCTATATCAGAAAGTTCTTTTGAAATTTAGGACCAAGAAAACTCTTTGTATCACCAGAACTTGATATGTTCTCCTTATCGTAACTGGCATTCTGTACATATTTCTATTTTCCTTCTTACCTAATATGTCAGTATGCACCTAAGCCCTGTCTAAAATTCATTCACAGAAATAATGCTGACTCTTGTATGAATTGTATATGCCTTTTCTTTGGTGTTTCTTACTTTATACTTATATACATATTTTACTATTTTGACAGATATTTATTTAATTTTAAACAGCCTCAAATATTCTAGGGAAAGAGATACAAATAATTATATATATGTGTATATATATATATATATAATTAACCAACGCAGTTAAGGCTGTTTCTTCCCTCTCACATTAGCTATTTAGAATACTTAAAATTGTTTGCTATCATTGGTAACTCTGCTGGGGTGTCTTGGTTCATCACATCTGGAAAATAGTTCCATCTTATAAATTCCATCTTATAAATTCTTAAGAGATTTTTTGAACAGTTCAAAGTCTTTGAATATGTTTAAAGCTTTTCCCACATGCTGTCATATTTGATTTCCAAGGTTATAGGTTAATTATGTTGCCTGCAATAAACAGCTGCCCTGGGTTTCATCTTGTATCAGTGCCTTAATGTTTTTATTACAAGTTATACCAAATACTTTACAACTTATTCATTTTAATAAATGGCATCTCGATGCTTTTCTCCTAACTCCAGTACAATTTTATACATTATTAAAAATATTTATTTATCCACATTGATGGAAGAAAATGTTTCCAAACTACTGTTGGCCCTTTCATTTTATCTTACTTCTTGAGATTCTTCTGTCTTTCTTTTTCTAAAAGTCGAGATAGCAACTGTTACTCCTGAGAGCTATTCATTATTTTTTCTGTTTTTTCCATAATATAATATAAGTAGTTAACTGTTTAAACTTCTAAAATTATTTAATACACACTTTATTGTATTTTAAGATAATCAGTGTTGTACAAAAGACTATGTTTTCCATGTTTTCCTTTAATTATCTATTTAATACATTTATCATTCTTGTTTTTAGCTGACTCTTTCAGATTGCCTGGCTATTTAATCAGTAAATCTGAAAATAATTATAACTTTAGTTCCCACATTCCAGTGTTATTAGAAATAAAAAACACTCTTCTATTCACTAAAAAAACTGAAAATTGGCTGTAGGGTCATTTTATCTAATCATAAAGCCACTAGTAATCGAATTAGCTAAAAAGTAATCTAATTACAGATTATTAAGAATAAAAGTTTGTATGAAAAACTGTATGCTTATTTGACAATCTTTATTCTTTGATTGATTCAGAAAATTTCAGGAAGAGTCAGAGGTGGGAGAAACTGTTCATGTAATTTAGTGAGTTAAGTAGGGCTTATTCAAGAGATGCACTTAATGTGAACCTTGAAACAGGTAAATAAAATAAGAGAGATAAATTAAAAAGGTTTTCTGGATTATGAAAACCTAGCTTCTCTTTGTTAATGTGGCATCAACCGGCCCTTCATCTGCACATCGGAGTGAGGGCGGCCGTGGTGTAGGGTTGGCGCTGGCGATGGATGAGGGCCCCAGTGATTCTCCGTGCATGGATCAGAGAGACCTGGGTTAATCATGCTGCCCCATAGCTCAATCATTTACGGGAATTTTCAGCTTCATCTATGTTTGTCACTCTGATCAAATGCCAACAATATCATGAGAATAAGACAAAATATTAAAACACTTCTATTTTCTCATTGTCAAGATATGAAATTAGTCCTAGTAAACCACAACTAAGAATATCCAATGAGTATTTGCTAGTTAATTTTTTAAACCTATAATAGAAAGAAAAGACACTGATTCTTTACTACAGCTTCATTTTGGGGTCATAAAGTCCTTTGGTTTCTGCTTTTGAAAACATCTCCTCCTTCCACTAAACAGCAGATGGTCCCACAAAGCAGTCCCTTTGCCTTTGACTGTTGGTGGATTGTCCACCAGATCCGATCTCTGCCTCCAGAATTATCTTCCAAAAATGCAACTGAAGCAAAGTCACACTCCTACCTAAGAAACCTCTTCTGCCTCTCCTTTAGAATGAACTCCTAATTCTTTACCATCTGGTAAAAAATAAAAATCACTATTTGACCACAATAAGCATTGTTAGCGTCCTTTTTTCCCTGGGCCATACATGCTCAGGCTGAGACCAACAACATGCAAAATGGAAGATGAGCATGGAATCACAACATGATGTCAGGTGATGTATCCTAACTCAGTTTGACATCTGGCATTTATTTTTAGCCTGAAAAATAAATTCTCCTCTGGGAGAAGAGGGAAAAATAATTTCCTACAGCATTCTAGATGTGGAAAGGGAAGATAATTTTTGGAGATCTTCTTTAGCCATGTTTTGAAAAGAATAATTACTATACATGTTCCCGTTGTCATCCTAAATTGTGTTAACATTTTTATTGTTTCTCCCCTAAGTACATTTGTGCCCTTGTGGAAATAACAAAAGAAAAATACAGGCCAAATGTAAATTATTGCTGTATTTATGTTCATTAAACGCTGTTCAGAAATTAGTAAAACTGAATCCTGATGGATTATGTCATAAATCTAATAAAATTGGGCTTTTTGGAATCTAGAGCAGTGACATCCATCCTACCCTCTACCCTCAGACTGATGTCTATGTCATGCTTTTTTGCTTGCTCTCTTTGTTTCTCCAAATTTGACTCAAAGTATTTCTTCCCAGAACCAAGAATGTACCTATTTTCTGAGGAGTCCCATGCTTGCTTTTAGCCTTATTCTCTCAGGCCATGAAGAATCTGTTCTTCGATTCCTAATGTCATCATAGTTCAAGCGCTGCTCAAATGGCAAATGTCCCATGAAGATTTGGACTTGTTACTTTGATAGTGTGCTCATTCCATGCTATCCAACACTCACTTATAACACTCATTTTGCATTTTCTGGTTTATCACCCACATTAGGATTTGATGGAGAGCAAGGGCTTTTTAACTCATTTGTTTGTCCTTTGACACATCATGACACATAAATGCCTCACAAGAAGGTATTAGATAAATCTTCTTTAACTAAATGCAATCATTTTAAAGAAGATTTAAGTTAAAATATTTTTCTTTTCTGTTATTTTAATTTGTTCTGATTCATTAATATTAGTATTAGCATCTCCTAGACAATTTTGAAATTCATATGATTGCCTTAATTTATCAACAAATAAATTAAGGCTAGACTTGAAAATGATATGGTTTGAATATATTTGGTCTAAATATTATATCACTATAAGTAAGCTAAGGTTTGCCTCCTAGCAAGTAGCTTATGATACTTCCTAAAAAAGAACAGCTGTCCAACATACAAAATGTCACTGACTTCTGCTTTCTTTTTGGTTCAGGATGTGTCTGCCTGTGGCTGGAAAGTGTTGTGACTTATTTACATACCTGACAAGTCTGGGGCTGACCCTCACTGATACTGCTGATAAGCAGTGTGCTGGACCCAGGGAGAGACCAGGGACCTGCTAGAATAATGGTCCCTTCTGTTCTCAGGCCACCACCAGGCTCCATAGCCCAGGAGCAGCATGTGCAGTGTGCCTTGAGCTATGTCAGTGGGGCTCTTAGCCCCAGATTGGCATATGTGGGGGACAAGCTGACTCCCTCCTTATAAAGTACAGTAAGGTGGTGAGGCTACAGCTAGCAGTCAACTGTCATCATAAACTTTATGCTCAAACATACGAAGTTTCTTTCACTGCCTTTTGGTTTCTTGTGTGTGGTAAAATACCAACTCATTTTATGGTGTAGAGCACTGCCATTATATGGTTGTTCTGACTATACTTGTATTGCTTTCAAAAGATAACATTTGAAAAGTCAGGGGGAAGGCAAGAAGTTCAAAAGATTGAACAGTAGGGCAGAGAGAGATGAGAGGAATTTTACTTTTGTTGCTGAGCTATGCCTGGAGATGTTGTCTTTGTTGCACATGTATTCAGAAGCAGCTGATCAGAAAGATTTATTCTACTGTACTGGGTCCTGGCTTTGCCCCATGAATGGCAACTGCAGCTTGAAAATGGAGAATTTGATAGGGATCCTTAGGGGGAATCCCTCCCATCTCTATGTTCACTTTAAGTTTCACCTACAATTTTTGTGGTCTGTTTTATCAAATAAAAACATACAAACTGAAAATACAATTCCATCTGACTTTATGACATTGTTATCTAATTAATATAAAGCCCTAGTGAACTGCTATTTGTTCTAGATGCTGGCAAAGCCAAGTTCAATGGCTTTAGCTTAGTCTCATGATAGAAAAATGGATTATTTGCCAACTCCCCTGCTTCCTAGCCACCCTCCGCCCTGATCCAAGGGAGTTTTCCTGATTTGAAAGACCCGACCTGTCTTCTTATTTCCTTTGTGAACATGAGGTATTGAGAGTCAAAATCTCTCCTTTGGCTCAAAGGTATTATGCATTTTTACAGAGTAGATTCTTGTTTAACAACAACAAAGAAATAGTCACAGGGATGAATGCTTGAGTGCAGCCAAGTATGCAAAACTAAAACATATAAGTCGGGGGTCAAAATGTACCTATGGCTTGCTTGATGAGAAGAATATATATAATGAGGGGAAAAAAAGAAAGAAAGAAATAGCACCTGGTTTAAACAAAATGCCAAATAAATGAAACTTTCAAAAATCTTAATTTTCCTCACATATTTTTGACTATCTCTTCAAGAAATGAATAATCTCTCTTTTGGGTTTTAGAGGGTCATTAAAGTATAATGACACCTTGGACAGGCCAAGGGGAAGCCTGAAGAAGGGCCAGGATTGGGCAGGGAATGTTGAGTTTGTCCTTGAATAAGTGAGGATGCAGGGTTTCACATTGTAATTCACATTGTAATGTGAAGTGGGCCCTTAGACACACCATATGGGGTTGCCCATGAAGGCGGGGCTAAAGGTAGAGGTATAAGCATTATTTTCACAGATGGGACCTTCTGGAGAAAGCAGAGCTGTGGATAAAACCCTAGGAACCGGCAAAAAATCTGTAGGTTAAGTTAAAAAAAAAAAAAAAAAACACAAACCACGGACTCCAAGGAAGAGAGTTTTATTTTTAATCAGCTATTGTATCATAAGCCTATACCAAGCCAATAGGGAGTCATTACTAAATATCCAGAGTCAGGATTATAAAGTACCCTTCTGATATTTCAGTTATAAAATTGTGGTGATCTCAAAGCAACCAGCTTCAGTAGAGAGCAAAGAGTTGTGAAAAGTAAGATACGGAGACACCAGCAACCTTCTTCGGGTGTGAGACAGCCATCATCAAAAGAGAGGACAGCAAGGACTGAGGGCAGCATTGGTTCAGTGTGTGTCTTAGTGGGAAAGAGATGGAATATTTAAAGTGGCTATTTTTAGAATAATTTACTGAAGGAAATTTTACCAAGGTGAGAGGGGGGTACGGAAAAACTCATACTTGGAGCTTTTAACAATTGATGTGTCCTGCCACTCCCAAGAATGTAGAGTGTTTAATAAAACCAAGAGACTTGTGAGGAGAAGGGCTTCCACTGGGAGCTGCAGGCTTTGATGGAGGAACTGGCCAGAATATGGAACTCGGAAAGGGAATAAGCCTGCCGACCTCACTGCCTTCCCTACCTCTGATTCCCAATTGACTGAACCCATTCAGAAACAGATTCCCAGGGCACGGAGCTTATGGAAAAGGATAGAGAGTTGGTCTGCAGTATAACTAGAAGACATCCAGTGCACGCTTGTAAGTGCATTAGAGAAAACGCACATTTTCTTAGGATGGAAAACTGTGTGAGGTTTTGATCACAGGGTGGCCAAAGTCAGGAAAAGGGAAAAGACTGAGGTTATCGAGAAAGGTGGGTTGGCCCCGTGGTATTCTGAGCCACATCCTACATCTCATGGGAGCCAATTGTTTAAAAAAAAAATTCTGAACTTTTTTTTAAACATGGGGAACATAAAATCAAACATATTCACACCACAGAAATTGACCAGCATGTCATGCGCCTATCACTACCCCTGGCCTGGAAAGTGAGTTTTAGCAGCAACCACTAGTTGTAACAATTCCTTCAGAGTTCTGGGAGCTTTGAAGGATATGGGCAGTGCAGGTATTCTTTTTCCTTCTTTGATCTGGGGGAAAAGCTGACAGGTTGGGTTGTAGGTGGGAAATTAGATAATGGCTCTAGTGGGTAGGAGAGAACAAAAGGGGAAAAAACTAACAATTCATGAAACCAAAAGTTTAAAATAGCTTCTATGTTCACATCTCTGCTTCTTAGTGTTGGTAACATTTGTTCCAAAATAGTCCTGCCTATCCAGGGTTTCTACCAGCAGGTAGGAGGTCATCAGACTCAATGAATAAGAGTGAAACTTTCTTTCATAAGCCTTCACATCTGATCAGCTTCCCAATCTCAATTAATCAGCTGCATGCATGACTAGCTAGAAAATTCTTCACCCTGAAGCCTAAGGGCCTGTTTTAATTTCCTGGTAGATAACAGCTCTAATGTAGAGCCATATGTTGTAGGCAGAACAGTGGTCCCCGCAGATGAACACATCTTAGTTCCCAGAACCTGTGACTCTGTTGCCTCACATGCCAAAAGGAATTTTGAAGATGTAATTGAAGTGAAGGAGGTTATCCTGGAATATCCATCCCAGTGAGCCTAATCAAATCCTTTGAATTATTAACAGCGAAGAACTTCTCTCAGGTAAGACCAGAGAAAGAAGTTTGACAAGAAAAGCGGAGTCAGACAAAGCTTTTTGGCCACTTTCAGGATGGAGGAAGGGGCTGTGAGCCAAAGATTCTGAGCCACTCTTCGAAGCTAGAAAAGGCGAGGAGCCTGGAGAAAAGAGTCACCCTGCTGACACCTTGACTGTAGCCCAGTGGCCCAGGTGTCTGACCTATAGGTCTATATTTCATGCAGTGTGTTGTTTTGAACCACTGAATTTGTTGTGATCTGTTATGGTGACAATAGAATGTGAATGTGTCACACTTCACTTTCACTGGGGTTGTTCATATTCTTATTTCTTTGCAAAATGTTGCTGCTCTGATGTGTTTTTCTAAGATCTGCACTGACCCTGGCAGCTTCCCTAACTGACCTAGTTCAAAGAGATTGATAAAGACCCACATGGAGCTGTTTCTGCAACAGGTAGACCAGTTGGAAGACAGGATGCTTTGCACCAAGAGACAGGATTTGAGAGTTGATGGTACGGCCTCAACGTAAAGATGTTTGTGGGTTTATGATTTAGCACCTGCCCCTCTCACTGGACAGCTGTGCAGGTGAGGCAGGAGGCTGGTCTGTCACATCCCCTGGACACTCATTCTTGGAGAAGCACAGGCATTTTGTCAATGTGCTTACAAACAGGCCTCTGGTGTCTCAGGGTCTGGATTCAAACCCCAGCTTGACAGCTTCCTGGCTATGTGACTTTGGTAAGTAAGTCAAAATACTTATTGTGCCTCTATTTCCTCATCTATCAAATGGGCCAATAGCAGTACTTCCACAAAGGATGTTTAGAGGTTTAAATAAGTTAATATAAGGGTCATTTATTCAACCAGCATGTGCCTAATATGTGCTAGGAACTTGCTACGCACACAGGAACCATCAGTGAACAGAGGAGAGAAAACTACCTCTGGATATAGAATTAGTGTAGGTAAAACCTACCACTGTGCAAGGTTGGAAAGTAGGGACTTACTTGATATTAATAATAAATATATAACAGGATTGATTTTTCCATAAAATACAAACATTTTTAATAAAAATATGAAAAATATGAAATTAATTTCCTCACCTCACTTAAAATCTCTGGGAACTTTAAACCCAGTAAGTTACTGACTCTGTAATGTCTTCATGGGGTTCTCATTAAAGCCTCAGCTGAGCTGACAAACAGAAGCTTGGGAAATGGATGTCTAAGGGGCTATTATAGAATTCCACTTTGTGTATGGAAAATTGGATAATCCAGGGTTCTGAGCTTGAACTCCAAATACTCTTGAGAAAAAGCGACCAGTCTATAAAAGAATGTAATTGTAAATTCCCATACTTCAATGGAAACATGCCCACTGGGAAAGTTCAGCAAGGACCAATTTGTATCTTACAATGAACTGAAGTTTACAAATGCATTCTAAATTTGTCTATCACCCAGGGATTCTTGTAATCCAAGACAGCAGAACAGCAGGATGCATTCTGCTTCTGAAACAACCACAATCCCTTCTCCCTGACTTGGACTCCTGCCAAGCAGGGTTCCTTCCAGAAGTAGCATTTATGCTAAAGGAAATGGCTCTGAGTCCATCAGCCCAGCTGGATTTGTATGGCGTTCATACATTTGAAGTGACCACTACCTGATACATGCTCACACATCTGTGTTTCATAGGTCGAGATATACCTGTAGATATCTGTGTGTGTGTGTGTGTTAAAATCTTTTAAGAAATCTATCCCATTTTAAATAGTTCAAATATTTGGAAAAAATTAGCTAGGAATTTGAAATATGGCTGGTATCTATTTTAGAACCTGCTAAAAATACATTTTTGTTCAGATGGCCACGATTCATTTCACTATGTCAGTATATCCTCTGTGGTTCGTTTACAGCTGGTTACTTGCCAGTGTACAATATAAGCAATTTGAGTCCTTCATAAGAGTGTGTTTGACGTATTTTAACAAATTCACTCTCCTCTCCTGATGATGCAGTGGTCCTGTGCTCAAGTTTTCGTTCTATGGCTGGCTTTAGAATTTAGAAAAACAGGCACACTGTAATTATTACAGAGTCCCACACCTCTGAGAGAATATAGGAAAAATCAGGGCTCACATACTAGCAATGGTACAGCCAAAGTTTAGATGAACTCTCAAAGTTCCGTGGTATAGTCATAGGTATGAATAGATGATAACCTAAAGACTTATCTATTGGTCAGTCCTTTATCCATCCACCTAAAACGGGGCCAAGCTAAGGATCAAGGTTGAAGGATGAGTGTAGGGGTGTGTGTGTGTGTGGGGGGTGTATACACACACATACATACAAGTTTATGTGTATATACACATACATCAATGTGTGCATGTGTGTAGTAGGTATCCTTCTCTCTTCCTCTGTCTTTGCATCCACACATTTCTTTTGCTTCAGAATCATGTGATAAAATTGCCAAAAATCTGCTCAAAGATCTCAGGTTATTCACACCCATGTAGGCAACTGTTAAACCCCAGGATCCTGCACCAGTGTAGTCTCTGTACAGATGCCATGAGGAACAGCTTTCTGGTGTGACATAGAGCATAGCAGAGCTGGCAAGAAGGAAACTGTCATCACTGAGCAACTGCCACCCTCAGTTGTTCTTGTCTAATCATTACAAAATGCACATTTAGAAGCTCAGGCTTGAGTCTGAGCCCTAGAACTCTGAGCCTGGGTTTCCTCATCTATTAAACAGCAGTAGCAATTGTTCTCCTGTCTGGAAAAGCTAGAGGATGGGAATGAGGTAATGGATGCACAGAGTCTTCTTAATACTGTAATGCATCTAGGGATGCTTGCATGCCCTGCCTGAACCCCTGTGTCCAGTGATGCCTTAGATCCTGGGAATGAGCAAGGCAGGATCCCAGGCCCTCGGGGTTTGAACCACAAGGAATCCCTAGGGAGGCTCCCAGCCAAGCCCCTGGGGTGAGCTGAGAATGTCATGTGGGTAAAAGACTGCAGTCAGAGGACAGAGCCAAGGCTTGGGAGCTAAGCAGAGCCTGGAGGGACCCCATGGGCTTGGAAGTGTGCAGAGGGCTGGGTAATCAGAGGATGAGACTGGGGCTGATCTTCCCCAGTGGGTGCATCAGACTAACTCAGAGAAATCGAGTTGGGGCAGGTTTTCTCCCAACAACTGACAACATTTGATCTTCATTTTCAGGCTCAATTTCCCCCTACCTACATGATCAGTTCTCCTGAAGCCAAGGCAGGATAAGAATTACAGTCAAGGGTACAGGAAGGCAGGTTTGAGCTGACCTGACAGTGACAGTTCTGCTGTTTGGACAGAGGATGCCCATTCTACCCTTCTGATGTCATTCCCTGTCTGAAAACCTCAACTTTTTTCTGTGTCCTGTCTTCCAGGGTGTCTAGAGTCATGTGTGAGTGCCTCTCAGTCCATCCTTAGCAGGACCTGACCCTTTGTGTCATGGTAGCAGGATTTAAAGCAGAAAATTTCTCAGAAATGCCTGGCGATGCACTTACCCATTTATTTACCCTTTGCTTTGATTTAGAGCAAATGGCTTCTTTTTGCTGTTTTTTTTCATTGTAAGATGCTGTGCTTTTGAGTAAGACTTTCAGTGTGCACTTCTTCTGATGTTACCATTTGGATTTCCTGCTCCCATCTTTACACCTGCATTCATACTTAGAAACATTTCAAATCTTTGTAATTGGACATCAGAGGACTTCAAGGTGAGAGATGACAGATGTGACATCTTAAGTGTGACCCTTCACCAATCTGGGGTACCACCATACCTGGACCCAACATAAGCTCTGCTTCTTCTTCTTCTTCTTTTTTTTTTTAAATATCTTTATTGGAGTATAATTGCTTTACAATGTTGTGTTAGTTTCTGCTGTATAACAAAGTGAATCAGCTATACATATACATATATCCCCTTATCACCTCCCTCTTGCATCTTCCTCCAACCCTCCCTATCCCACCCCTCTAGGTGGTCACAAAGCACCCAGCTGATCTCCCTGTGCTATGCAGCTGCTTCCCATTAGCTATCTATTTTACATTTGGTAGTGCATATATGTCAATGCCACTCTCTCACTTTGTCTCAGCTTACAATTCCCCCTCCCCATGTCCTCAAGTCCATTCTCTAGGTCTGCGTCTTTATTCCTGTCCTGCTCCTAAGTTCTTCAGAACCATTTTTTTTTTTTTAGAATCCATATATATGTGTTAGCATACGGTATTTGTTTTTCTCTTTCTGACTTACCTCACTCTGTATGACAGATTCTAGGTCCATCCACCTCACTACAAATAACTCAATTTCATTTCCTTTTATGGCTGAGTAATATTCCATTGTATATATGTGCCACATCTTCTTTATCCATTGATCTGTCGATGGACACTTAGGTTACTTCCATGTCCTGGCTATTATAAATAGTGCTGCAATGAACATTGTGGTACATGACTCTTTTTGAATTATGGTTTTCTCAGGGTATATGCCCAGTAGTGGGATTGCTGGGTCACATGGTAGTTCTATTTTTAGTTTTTTTAAGGAACCTCCATACTGTTCTCCATAGTGGCTGTATCAATTTACATTCCCACCAGCAGTGCAAGAGTGTTCCCTTTTCTCCACACCCTCTCCAGCATTTATTGTTTGTAGATTTTTTGATGATGGCCATTCTGACTGGTGTGAGGCAATACCTCACTGTGGTTTTGATTTGCATTTCTCTAATGATTAGTGGTGTTGAGCATTCTTTAATGTGTCTGTTGGCAGTCTGTATATCTTCTTTGGAGAAATGTCTATTAGGTCTTCTGCCCGTTTTTGGATTGTGTTTTTGGTTTTTTGATATTGAGCTGCATGAGCTGCTTGTATATTTTTGAGATTAATCCATTGTCAGTTGCTTCATTTGCAAATATTTTCTTCCATTCTGAAGGTTGTCTTTTCATCTTGTTTATGGTTTCCTTTGTTGTGCAAAAGCTTCTCTGCTTCTTTACTCTGTCTTTGTTCCTGAAATAAAGAGATGAAGTTCTTGAAGCTGGGGACCATATGTTGATAGACACAGTAGTTTTGGTCCAATTCTACAGAAAATTCAGGTGATTCAACAATCAGATCTTTCCCTTAGTTTTATTCTTGGGCTGCTAAATGGCTTCAATTAGAACCATTTGCTCTCAGCTTTATGTGGTCTGTCTACCACCAGCTGCACGTCTCAGATGGGAACATCCTGGCGAAGACCAGTTCCCACAGATATTTCTTGGTCAAATGTTTTTTTTGTGGATGGTGAATCAAGAAAGGTAGAACCTTGATAATACTGACAGTTTCTTCAAGGGCTTTGGCCAAAAAGTGACTCTGAGTGGAGCACTCTCCTCTCATGCTTACAGCTGCAATGGCGTTCTCAGAAGTAGCTCTCAGGTGAGCTTTGGAGGCTGTGTTGCAAACTGCTACACACAAGCTACTTCTGATTTTTAGGACCAGAGTTCAATGTCACAGGACAATTGAGTTTGGGCCGTGAGCTTGGAATTCCTACATCGCTCAGCTAGCTGCAACCGTTGTCAGCCCTGACTCTTCCTTTTAGTTAAAAAAAATTACCATGAACTAAAAACAAGCCTACCCAAATCTGTATAAGTTTTTCTCAGTCCTGACTAAGGACTATGTAGGTTATTTTTCTGGGTACTTTTGCATGAGCATTCTAATGATGGAGTGTAATTTGTTTGAGTTTCAGCTATGGAGAAGAGCCAAGATTCACTAACCTGGGTATATATCCTTGGTATAATTGTGTCTTGCTCGATTTCTTTGAAATTCACTCTGCTTTTCCTGAAAAGCTATCTTCTCAATCTCTTTGGTTTGTGTCTGCAAATCTCAATGACCTGAAAACATAAAGGGAGCTGATTCATAGGTTTTGGAAAACTTTGCAAAGAGGCTCTCATTTGGCTGGGTTCCTTTGTCAGGGGCCTGAATCTGATCCCACTCCCCGAGAGGAGTGTGACGGAGACTCTGACTCGGGTCCTGTTCAGCCCCTCCTGGGAGTGATTATTGAAAGAACAACCCTACCACATTCAAATCCGTAATTGTCTTGGATAGTATTTTTTCCTAAAGTTTCTCATAAGTTCTTTGTAGGTAAACTTGCCTCATCAGCCAAGGAACTGTCCAATTTCCATGAGGTTAAACGATTTCCCCAAAGACTATTAAATCTTAATCCAATTTCAGTAGAACAATCTCGTTCTATTGAATTCATTACAGAAATGTTTCCAAGCTTTAATTGTACGTGCCTATCTAGAAGGATGGTTTTATGTTCATCAAGTTGAAAGAAAACTCTTTTACTTGCAAAATGTTGGGAAACATTTATGCTCCTCATTCTTGTCTTATTTAAATATGCAATTTGTAGAATATGCCTTGTTGCTGAAACTATTAGTAAATCAGATTAGTATATTCCAGGACTTAAACTAACCTAAATATAAAAAGTATTTTAAAAAGCTGTATTGTAGGTTTGGAAAATAGATAGTGTTTGTTTGTAAACTATAACATTAAAAAGGGACGATTAGATTCCCTCTTTATTAGCCCTGGTAGGAAAAAAAACAGGCTATGCAAGCCGTGTGGTCACATACATGTCAAAAATAAAGAGTTTTTTTTTTGTGTGTAGGAGCTGGAAGGATAGTAAAGGTTTTTGGAAGAGCAGAGCAGAGAGTGCCACACTTCCAGGGAAGCACCCACTCCTGTACACATTGCAGAAGCCGTCCAAGATATCTGTTTCCCATTGAGGGGCCACATCAACCGAGGTTGGTGAGAACCTAGGACACTTTTTCGGATGCCAGTGCCTATCCAAGTGCAGAGTGGCTACTTAAAGGAAATCACAGATGACTGCAGTGCATGACAGGCGTTCAAAGGTGGCTTTGAGGAGGCACCTAGTCAGAGTGGGAACAATAAAAGGGATGCCAATGTGTATGTTGTAGGTGAGAGTTTAATTTGTACTCAGCCTAGTTCTCCAAACAGAGGCTGTCTTTGCTTTATACAAGCATTGTGTGCCACCTGCAAGAACCCTGACCATACACACGTAACATGTCTTGTCCTGTGAGCCACAGTCCTACAAAGCATTGTCCCACCAAAAACGTCATTTGCCCCTGTTGAAAAATGCAGAATCCATCTATTAGCTGCCTCCTCCAATTTCCCTGTATGTCACAGTCATCACCATTTTTCCCAAATCACCCTAACCCCAAGTACTAAGTCATATCTTGATCATTGCTGCTGTTGATCAGCTAATCGGTACCCAAGTACAGACATTCATCTCTAAAGGTCCTTCTTCCCAGCTCTTCCAGGCCGATTAGTCTTCCCAAGTCCATTAGCCCAAGTGTGGACAATACCAATATTCAGTGCTGCTCATCCGAAATGTAACATATGTAATGTTATATCCAACATTCACATTGTTAAACTATTCCTAGTCTGTCCATCTTATTCCTCTTGTTTCCTCAAGTAGATCAAACTTCATGTCCCCACATCCTTGCTAGATGAGTGACCCCTAGGGGATGATCGTTATCAGAGCTGGTTTATAAATCACAACTCTGACCCACATTAATGTATGATGTTCAGCCAACTACTTGAACTTCTCAGCATATCAATAACAACCTGTGTGACACACATCAATCATCCTCCCCAAACCAGAAAAGATGTCCTTCCAATACTATCACTCCTGTTCCAGATAGGTCTGCTTTTGGGGTCCCACCACCTCATCCAAAATCTCCATCCAGGCATCTGGTCAACCTCTGTTATTGCACATTTTGTGCCCACTATCCACCTTCTCCAGGGTCTCTCATTGCCTAGAACAGCACTGTTCAATATAAATATAAAATTAAGTGAGATATTTTACATTCTCTTTCTGCACCACGTCTCTGAAATCCACTGTGTGTTTCTCACTTACAGTAAATCTCAGTTCAGACCGACCCAAGTTCAAGTACTCAGTAGGTACACACAGCCAGTGATGGGTGTACTGGAAAGTGCTGGCCTAGAGAATCACAGCAGTGCCTGTCTGGCACTTATCACTCTACTGCCCTATCTGTGTTATGTTCAGATCCTAGGGCACCATGATAACATTTAAAATCTTTCAATGCCAAACCACTGCCAAACTAATAAAATAAATATTTCCTAGATGTATTAGTCTGCCAAGGCTGCTATAACAAAATACCACAGACTGGGTGGTTTAAACAATAGGAATTTACTTTCTCATAATTCTTGAGGCTGTAAGTCTAAGATGAAGTTGTTGGCAGGGTTGGTTTCCTCTGAGGTCTCTCTCCTTGGCTTGCAGATGTCAGCCTTCTTTGTTCTCACACGACTGCCCCTCAGTCAGTGTGTTATCTGTATCCTAATGTCCTCTTATTACAAGGACACCAGTCATATTGGATAAGAGCCCATCTCAATGGTCTTAATTTACCCTTAATCATTTATTTAAGGATCATATCTTCAAAGACATTCTGACATATCAGGGGTTAGGAGTTCAACATGACTTTTAGGGGGACACAATTCAGCCCATAACACTGGACTGTCATGGAGGGCCCTCAATAATATTAGCAGAAATATTTCTCATATCCTTCTCTTTTGTTTCCTAATCTCTAGGAAATTTTACCCCTGACTCACCTTAGAACATCCCACTGTCTGTTTACCTCCACATCTTCTGTTTGTCCCCCACAGGGATATGTGCCATGATCACCCTGCTGCCACGACCCTTCAAATTCTCTTCCAAGTTCCCTCCCCCAGTGGGCCCCTCCTTATCCCTTTATTAAAAGTAATGCATTCTTCAACCAAACCTTTAAAGTTGGCATGAACAGTGCATTGCCTCAGGTTACAATTATTTATTTGAAATATAATAGCACTATCGCAGGGTAAGTTATATGAAACTATGATAGAATGCCTAGCACAGGGATTGAGCAAGGGGGACATGTGGGATGCATCTGAGTCCCTTGCCTTTTATTACACAACCACATAATGAGAGCTGGTTGAACTGAATTAGGGCAGTCAGGAAGAACTTGGCAATAGGCGGTGATAGCTCAGTGGCTTATATTAGTATCTGAGTTTGATGAGATTACCATAGAGCCCACGCTCAACTGAAAGCCTTGTCGTAGACACAAATCTCAACTTGTCTACCAAATGGGCACAGCTATGCTTCTCCTGCGCTCTCAACAGACACTTGCACGCAGGCTTCTCCAACTAAAGGCAGGGGACAGCAGGCTTCATTATACCTTCTTGGCTGCCTCTGGCTGTCCAAAGCAACTAAACCGCCTCCCATTTAATCAAAGACTCACCTAAATCTTTGTTTTGAAATCACCTGTGAGTTTTTAATGAATATAATGATTTTTGTTTGTGCAACAGGATCAGTATATGACTTCTTTAATGATAAAAGCCCAGGTAGGAAGGGGCTAAGCAAGCACCTGGCCCAGAAGCATTTGTTGGACAAGACACATCTGAAAGCACCTGGCACCTCTCTCTGGTTAGCCTACTAAATGTCTCTGCTCCAGGGTCCTCGGGGAAGATGAAGCATTTGTGGTCCACTGCCTGCCTTCGGCCACCTGCAGCCTTCCAAATACAGGGGCTGTCGTTACCAGTGTAGATCTCCCCGACTGCTCTTTCCTCTGTCTGGAAGCTTAACCAGAAATTTCCCCAGTACAGTAACTCCTGGACTGACTGTGGAGTGACCCTGACTGGGTAACTCTGAACCAATATTCATCTCTTTTTTTTTTTTTTTTTTCCCTCATGACATGGATCAGGGGCAGTCCCTGAGAGACAGATCTTTTTCCTTTTTTTCTCTCTAATCCTTTATTCACTTCACTAGAAAAAGATAAAGGGATTTACCCTGTGCAGATGACTAGATTCTCTTTATTCTTTTTAACAACAAATGATGCTTCTATCAGATGTGACTCTTTAACCCTGTACAGTAAAAGGAGAAAAAGGAATCTTGAGCTAGAAACATATTTTTATGATTAATGTTTTGCTTATTCCTCACCCAGAGTTTAATGACCAACCCGATTTCAAGCCCAAACATTCACAATATTCCTTTTAAACAGCAGACTGGTAGGTGGGCTCTAGTTCTACCATCCCTGGGGTCAAAAGTGGTCCAACAAGGAAGTACTCAATAATTATTAACAATTATTAGGAGAAAAGTGGAGTGAGTATTTGCCTTTTGAGAACTACATCCCCAAATTAATGTTTTCTGAAGGAAAGAAAATGGTTGGCAGATCCACCCACGACTTCACAGTTTCCACTTGGGGCCCATGGTAAAGGGTGTGGCTGGGACTTGTAGGGAGGAGGTTACTGAGGGTAGCCCTGCCCAGATACGGACAGTTCCTAAAGGATTTAATGTAAGGGGTTTGCGTCACCCTCTGAGACTCCCAGGACTTTTCTATCTAGATCAAACTTCCCTGGCATTCTGATCTCCCCTCAGAATGAGAAATAAAGGAATCCCATACAAGGACTGTCATCTATGACCCCACACTGAACCAGAAATCCAAACAAATAATGTGAATTTTCTCCAAGTTCAAGGGTGACATTTTAATAAAGTGGGTTCAGATTGTATCAAAGTACTTGTTTCATGTTTATTCTAAGTTATTCAACAAAATCCCCACTGTTTTCTTTTGGAAGGTCGTGCCAAAGCCAAGTTCTATCTGATTGATGGATTGTTGATCATAGTGATCTGAAAGTCATTTCCTGCCATCAGGATAACCTGGGGCAGGTGGGGAATCATCTGGACATCTCAAGGCCACCGTAAACCCCTGACATGGGATCAGCCTCAGCAGGTTTACTCTGATCCGGGTCTGTGCAAAGTCCTCGACAAGGCAGAGCTGAGCTGCCCAGAGGATGTTGGCCTCAGGCTCTCTTCACTCCTTCCCCACAAGGAGCCCCAGCCCTGGACACCTCGTGGCCAGGCCGCCAGGGCATACGTTCCTCCCTCCAGGCGGTAGCATCTGACTAGTGATCCCTGTACCCTCGGTCCAATGCTTCATTGGTCCCAGTAGGGAACTGAGCAGAAACACCTGGTTTTTAGAAGCTGGTGATGGCTGCTAGCAAGCACATCTACAGCTTCCCAGAAAGGAAGCAGTCAGCCACCATAACAACGCACATCATGCTCGGTTGTGCAGGCATGCCATGTTTCCAGTGAACTCCACGACCTCAGCAAGGCTGACACAGCCAGTCCTGGGGTAGTGGTTTGATGGTGAAATAAAAGAAAACTGGCACCTGGCCATGCCCCAACACACAGGGACCATAGCTGCCCAGCCTTCAGAGGGCTCCCCCTACCAGGCACAGTGCTAGGGCCTTTGAGTGCATCATCTGGTTTACTCCTCACAGAAACTCTAATGGGACAGATGTTTGTAACCCACATTGCAAGTGAGGGAACTGAAACTTCTAACGGTTAAGTGATTTATTAAATATTTGCCAATCAAAGGAAGAACTGGGTTTGAACCAAAGTTTCCTCTTCTCTCTAAATGGCTGTTAATGTTAGGACTCAGCCGCATACACTGTCTCTTCTATACACCCATCTGTCTCTCTTAAAGCTTCAGTTCAAACTTCAGCTCCTCTGCAGAGTTTCTTCAATTTACAGAGAGGTCTTACAGCTATGTGCTCAGTTATCACACCAGCCCTGCTGAAGCAACGAGCTCTGCCATGGTTAGAATCTGACCTAAATCTGCTACTCAAGAGAATCTGAAGACCTGGAAGACAGGGAACAGGTATTTTGCTGTGAGGACTGCCAGCATCCATCACAGGATGGACAACATCCATTTGGCAAAGGGGGGAAAAAGGAAAGGGAAGAACAGAGGAAGAAGGAGGGATGGAAGGAAGGAAAGAAGGAAGAAAGGGAGGAAGGAAGGGAGGGACGGACTGGGGAGGAGGGAGGGAGGGAGTTAGGAAGGAAGGAAGGAAGGAAGGAAGGAAGGGAAGAAAAGTAGACTTTTTGTATGACAACCACAGCCATCTGTCAGAAAAGAATATTATTATTTCTAGTGTATGAATTGAAAAATAAATGGACAATTAAATGTGGCCTGAATTTTTCCATTGTGGGGTAATTAATGGGACAGTTCTGACCATGTGATCCACAGGAGGAAATTATCATATGTCCACAAACAGGGATTAAGAATCAGAGAGAAAATATTTGATTTCTATTAGGAGCCAATTAATGAAATTTTAATTCAACGTTTGTTGAGAGTGATAGCTTGATACTTACATTATTAATTGACCATATTTTCCTTAACTCGAACTAAAATAATAAAAATATTTAAGTAAAGAAAAACTGGTCCATTTTCTGACCTAATAAAAATATGGAATAATCTTCCCTAACACAGAGTACGATGCCAATAGGTGCTCAATGAATGCATGCTGAAAGCATGCATAAATACATGAATGTCTGAATCAGTGAGTAAATGAATCTTTCTCAACCATTGGCATAGATAATATAACAAAAGTGAAGACAGTCAAACTGAAAATAGGAGTGAAAAGCAAGATAAAGTTGAGCTCCCCAGAGGATTACTGAGTAGTAAGATAGCACCAAGAAATTCATTAAGAAGGGATTAAAAGAAAAGTCAAGGAAAACTAAGAGACACTTAAGAAGATACACATAGAGACTCCAGTAAACTCTCAGTAGCAACAATAGTCTACAAGTTGAAAATTGAAACAGTTTCCAATTTAATAAAAGCCCTGCATCTTTTATAAGAAACTCAATCTGATATCAAAGTGAGTTGAGAAAAACAAATCCACATAGGATCATAAGGTAGGGAAATTTAGAACAACAAAGCAAAGGAAAAAAATGTAAACATTTTCAGAATTTTGTTTAACAAAAAGAAATATGTTAGATTGGTAGCAGACTTCTCACTAGTAAAATTGATGAAGAAAGCATTGGAATAACAACTTGAAATTGCTAAGGGGAAAAAAAATCAACCTTGAATTATGTGTTGTTCCATGACTATTCAAATTTATGATATAAAATAAAACATTTTCAGTTTTAAAATTCTAAGCGAGTTAACTAACGTCCTACAATTAAATAAACTATACATGATAAAAAGAGGAAAAGTGTAGGTAGAGGCATGGAATGGGATTACAGAAACTATGCTCACCTAAGACCTTGCTAACATACATGTGGTATTATAATTAATTATGGGTCTAAATTTGATTTTTGTGGTTAAAGGGCTGACACTAAAATTCTAGATAACAGAAACAGAATGAGGAGGTCTGGGTGGGTAACTAAAGCACAACATGCTCCTTACCCTACTGTAGAAGAACAGAGATCCTAAATAGTTTCAGACATCGTTACAAAAATTCAGAGTGAACCATAATTACTAAAAGTATGGGTAACATTAAAGAAAGAATGAAGAAACTGTTTTAACCTAGTAGAAAGCAATATTAGAAAAATAAACCAAGAGAGAAAGAAAGAGAATTGCTGTTTAAATTAATCATTTTAAAAATCTTCCAAATGTTCCCTTCCAGGGGTTAGTGAATCCCTCATTTGTGAGTTGGTGCTCTGCCCTCACAAGGAAGAAACTCGAACTCACGTCCCAGACTCTTGCAGCTTAGGTGCAAGCATGTGACCTTGGCTCCACCAATCAGCATATTTGGACAAAACTGAATGAGGCTTCTATCCAGAAACCAGAACATCTAAAAAGTAGATGCCTTGTGGATTCCAGCATGGTGAGGGGAAGGGTAAAGACCCGTCCACCAGGTCCAGCCCTGGCATCCACACTGAGCACCGCAGGGCTGTCGGCAAAGGCTGGGCTGAGCGGGGCAGTGGGCTTTTCCTGCTATAGCAATCCCGCGGTGTCGGGTGGGTGCTGCTCCTGACTGAACCACCTCAAAGGATGGTTCTCTTCCTCTGGGACACTCTCTGAGTGTCTCCAATATTTTATTATTTATTTTCATGATTATTTTTTCTGTTTTAACGATCTAGAATTGATTTATGTGTAACCAACAACCCTGAAACGTATGATACCTGGTGAAGAAAACACAATGTCATTATGGTAATACTTGATTCAAGCAGGATTCTTCAGTGGATGCAAAAACTAATGAGTGAACATTTGATAAACAATAAACATGTACATAGACTCAAAATTACTTGTTAATTACAAAGGGAATATTAACTTTACCATGGGTTCACCTAACACAATCTTAACCAGGTAATCTGAGTTAATATCCCTAATGAGATAAACTGACATCCTCTGAATACAGATATGATGCCCTAGAAGGAAAACATTTTTTTAGCATTTATGCCCCCAAAGAAGCATAACTTGTGTTTATCATGAGGAAGCATGCAATAAACCCAAATTGAGAGACATTGTACAAAATAATAGGGCTGAATTCTTAAAGTCAGAATCATAGAAGAAAAAAGGACGACTGAGTACATATTCTGAATTAAAGGAGACTAAATAGACACGGCAATTAAATGTAATATGGGATTTTGAATTGGATCCCAGAGTATAAAAAAGAAAAGTAGCTGCAATAAATATTATTGGGAAAATTAGTAAAATTTGAAGGTGAACTGTGGACTAGTATGTAGGTAAGGTATGTACACGCTTATGGTATGTAAAGTATGTAACTGTATGTAAAACCTTTATGTAACTGAGAAGATGTACGATGCTGAGAATCTTTTACCTAATGGAAATACCAAAGATGAGAAACAATTTTATATGCCAACCCTAAAATTCTGGTTCTTCCGTATTTTCCCTCAATTTTATTTGTAAATTGCCTGTTCTTACTTTAGCTCATTACTTAGCGAATAAGAGCCAAGTGAACATTCAGCATTCTGCCTTCAAAATATAATTGTTCAAATCCAAAAGTTTATTTGGTACCATTGCTTTTCGCAGGATACTGCGCACCATGGTTTTACAAATTGTTCCACCACTGGTAACATGGGCCACCATAATTCCAGCCTCCTGAAAAATCCCCACCCCTTTTTCCAGTCTTGGCCACCCAGCCCCAATGCAATGACAAGCATTTTAGATTTTTGTTACAACACTACCCTACTTTGAAGTAGCAATGTCAGCATTAGTTCCCTATTATCATGATAAAGATGTTTCACAAACTGCCCTGACAGGCAATACCTTAAACCATGCCCAAGTATTACTGCCCATGTGCCAGTGGTCAGTTGGATCATTTCAGTGATCTCAGGGGCACCTTGGTCGACTGCAGTTCTTGTGAGTGCCTTTGCTGATGGATTCCGGGCTGTCTCACACATTTGGGGTCAGATGACTGTTGTCAGTCTAAGATGGCTAATATGACTGGGCTCTCAGTCACGGGTCCCTCACATCCTCCATCCCAACATGCATGTCATCATAGTAAGTTCAGAGATCCAAAAGAGAGCAAGGATAATCATGCCAGAGGACACGTGGAAATTCACATGTATTTGACATTCTTGGCTCACATCTAATTGGTCAAAATAAGTCACATGGCTGAGTGCAAAGCAAAATTGGAGGGAACAAAAGTTCTAGGGCCAATGAGTGGGTACAGGGAGACCTTTAATTGGGATCTTTATGCAGTCCATATACCACACAGAGTCACCTGACTTGCAGTGAAGGAACAACTCCAAATCAGTGTGGAAAATATGATAATTTCCATAGGTAATACTTGGTGAATCCAGTATCTATATAGAAAAACAAAAAAGAGTCTTGGCTACCACCTTACGCTAGAGACAAAAATCAACTTGAATTGGACAGACTTAAATATGCAAAAGAAAACAACAAAGCTTCCAGACACATCTCCTCTAATTTGTTCCCATCCTTATTATTGGAGTTGCCTCTAGAAAACACAAATCAGTCCATAAAAGTCCCCTCCTCAGAAATATGAAATGTCCCTACCGTCTTCAAAATAGATTTCAAACCTTTTTGCATAGCTCTCCAAGTCCTTCAAAACCTTACCTCAAGCTATAAGTCAGCCATCTCAGGCAGGAGTCACACCAGAAAACACCTGTTTTTTCAGAGCCTGGCTCTGCACTCCCCCACTCATGCTTCCAGCTTTCTGTGCCCCCTTTAACTGGTGAAATATTAATTATGATAATCAAATGGTATAGGCTCTTGAAACTTTCCAGGGTTCCCCTATCGCAGGCAAAAGGAATTCCTTCTCCTCTTTGCCTTTGCACGATCTGATTCAGAGCCACTTTGTTGGCTCCTGTGAGCACACAGTGTGACTCCTTTAGCATCCCAGCTCTCAGCAACATCCCTGCCTCCTGCTGGACAGCCAATAAGTGTTTGTGCAAAGAAGAAATTGATGGAAGGGAGACACAGGATGTAAAAAGGAATTTGAAATCCCACAAAGACTCAGAGGCAAAAAATATACCAATCAATTTTCACTGCAAAGTAAAGGAGCTGTTACAGTGGAGGATTACTGGACTGAAATGTCAATATTATGACATAGTACGAGTGTGTTTCATGTTTGGTAATTGCAATCATTGTTGCTTTTGTTGTGGTTATCCATTTACAATGCTTGGTGTCAGTTGATTTATCTCTTGTAAAAATAAAATACAGTGTGTGTGTGTGTGTGTGTGTGTGTGTGTGTGTGTGAGTTGTGAGCAAATGAAGAATCAAGGTACAGTTTACTTGGATTTGGGAGAAATGGGAGTTCATTAAAACTTCACATTATAATGTGAAATAAATGTTGATATTTGTTTCACAGTGATGGCCACAGTATCCTCCCCCCCCCCCTTTTAACTCTGTAGATTGCTAGGGATGGGGGGAAAAAGGATGTTACGTTCTTTATTGACCAAGTAATTTAAGTTCCAATAATTATTTAAATTAGGTTTCCCATTGTCTCTTATTTTCATTCTCACTGAGGGGAAACAGTCTTGTAAAAATAGTGGAGAGCGTCTTTCTAGAGATCTTTCTAGACACGATGGCTGAGCTTGGCTGGATGGCCCAGAGGGAAGTTCTTCGAACCAACAAGAGATTTTTGCTCAAGACATGCCCGTAGGAGCCTGTTATGATCGCAGGTAGTTACCCCTCAGCCAACCACAGCAGCTGAGATTCGTAACTTGGGTTATGTCTGTTGCTTAGAATGAGCTGAGACGTATTCCCTGGAATATTATTAGCCTTGAAGTGATTTTCCAGGCAGCCCATGACAAGGCTTATTTATTTTTAAAGAAGTCTGTATGATATTAATATTTGCCTTACTAATAAGATATTTGAAGACTGTTTCATTTTTTTCCCCTATACATGTTTAAGTGGAGTGAAATCCCCAAATCTTAGAATCTATTGTAATTTATATAAGACTTAAATTGAGACAGATCTTACTAAACTCTTTTGTTATGACTCAAAGACACATCTTTTTCCTGGTCACAAAGACAGATTCATTCTCCTTCTAATGACTCATTTTGATTGTTCTTATGGACAGAAGCTACCACCAGGTGAGTGTGGACTATGGGAGTGGGATCCACCAACTTGGTTGTACAGAGATCTCGGGTTGTTCCAACCCCTCCTTTACTGTCTGGTGCACGTCAAACACAAGAAGAAGCTTCAGCGTTGCAATGAAACAGCTTTGGCTAAGCTGATATTGGAAGAGCCAATAGCTTGCCATTCACAGTAGTGGAGACCAGGTTCCTGAAAACCACAGAGGGAGTCTGTTCCTGAAACATGAGCAATTCTTGCCCCAAAATGTGTTGTTGTATTGATATCTGGAGGATTTCTCCCACTTCCAAAATCATATTTGAATTTTTTGGGCTGCTTTTTCATTTTTTTTATTGAAATATAGTTGATTTACAATGTTGTGTCAGTTTCAGGTGTACAGCAAAGTGATTCGGTTATATACATATGTTTTTTCGGATTGTTTTCCATTATAGGTTATTACAAAATAATTAAGTATAGTCCCTTGTGATATACAGTAGCTCTTTGTTGGTTAATCCCAAACTCCTAATTTAGTCCTACCCACCTTCCCTCTTGGATAACCGTAAGTTTGTTTTCTATGTCTGTGGGTCTATTTCTGTTTTGTAAATAAGTCCATTTGTATCATTTTTTTCAATTCCACATATGAGAGGTATCATATGATATTTGTCTTTCTCTGTCTGGCTTACTTCACTTAGCATCAGGAATCTGAAATCAACCCTGGTCTTCCACACAGGGTGAAATACGAAGAGTTGTAGTCACTTAATGATGCTATGGAGACAGAGAATGTGTACACACAGCCCGAGACGCTACTGTTGGATCTGGGGCAGGGGTGGTGAGGTGGAAACCCTGGGTCAGCACCACTGGGTGGACAGACACTCACTAGGAGGCTCAGGCCCATCAGCACGTGGCCACCGCAAAGCAGCCAATATCACTCCAAAGCAGAGTCCACAATTTAAGGGAGAATTAACAATAACTGCTCCAAGTTTCTGTCCTGCTGGTTTGATAAAGAATGATTCCATGGGGCTTCCCTCGTGGCGCAGTAGTTAAGAATCAGCCTGCCAGTGCAGGAGACACGGGTTTAAGCCCTGGTAGGAGAAGATGGCACATGCCGCGGAGAACTAAGCCCATGCGGAGCAACTGAGCCTGCACTCCAGAGCCCGCGAGCGACAACTACTGAAGCCCATGCTCCTAGAGCCCATGCTCTGCAACAAGAGAAGCCACCGCAATGAGAAGCCTGCGCATCGGAAAGAAGAGTAGACCCCACTTGCCGCAACCAGAGAAAGCCCACGCACAGCAACGAAGACCCGACACAGCCAAAATAAATTAATTAATTAATGAAAAAGAAGAATTCCATGAGATGCACATATATTTGAGCTCTTAGATATAAACTAATTATAGATTACTCTGAGTTTTAAAAATACTAAAGCAAATACCTGCAGACTTCATATTTCATATTGCTCTGATAGGAAATGAGTGAGAAAGGAGTTGAAGAGATGTTTCAGTTAACTATAATCATCTGAACATTATTATATAAATGGCAATTCTAAGGTACCAATAGTTTTGCAAAACTATAACCGGTAATTTAAAAATACCCAAGAAGATGTATAAGGCCATGGATTTGAATCCTTACCTCTCCCAATTTGTTTCCGAAATGCCAAAAATAACATAACAAGGAAAATATTATACAACTTATAAAGTATAAAGAAGTCCTACATGCCTAAAATATGGAAAAGCTTTGGCAGAAGACTGAACTGGTGGAAACTACTGGCTAAGAGGAATCTTCTGTAGAGAGAAGGGAAGTTCCTCCAGTCCCCCTGAATTTCCTGTCCCATGAGCACCTCTTGGGTCCGAAGGTCTGAGGGTTAGATCAGAGCCCAGTGAGCAGAAGTCCTGCTTGGCCATGTTCACCGAGGATGGGGGAGGTCAACCCCCTCTGTCCTCAAATTAGAGATGTCAGTTTCCAATGACTTATCAATAATGTAAACAGACTTTAGAAAACTCTTCGAGTCCTTCAAGAGGTTATGACTTTGGGCAAGCAACAGAAAAACTTAAACCTTCAAAACCTCCTTCTTAAGCCTACGATGAGCATGAAACAGTGTGAAAGAAGTAAAGCATTTTGGGAGATAGCGTGGACACCATATTTTTAACTGTTATAGAGGAAGTTAATAACATAAAAGCTACACTAGAAAATCTAATTAGTGAATTAGAAAGTCAGTTTTTAAAACTCTTGAATACAGAGAAGGGATAGAAAATAGCTTTCATTTTGTGCACCCATTATTGCTGACTGGGGGTGGCTGTTTGTGTTAACAAAGATCATGAGGTTTTGCTTGGGTGCAGCAGGAAAGGATGTATTGACTGATAGGGCTGTCTTCTATGGTATGACTTCTGAATCTGAATTTAAAATATCATCAAGGATCTGATGAATATGAAGAAAAATAAAGCACACGTCTTCTAGGAACCGACCATTTTCCTGCAAAGAAACAAGCATCAGATCAGCTTACATGGCTGTGGAACCACCTTCACATAATTCTAAGGGAAAATTATTATGATTGTTGAATTCTATACTCAACCCACCTTCATGCATGTGCAATGGCAGAAATAAATAAGTAAAAAATTAAATAAATAGAAAAGAGCATAGAAAATATGTCATCTATGTGCCTCCTTTTACAAATTAATTTTCTAAAACTGAACTAGAATGAAGAAATCAAGAAAGAAGACATGGTACAGAAGAAAGATTGCTGAGCAATAGAAAATATTAAACATTTATTTAAGTAGAAACTATTGCTTTCTATGTATTCTAAGAAATACAAACATTTCTTAATATTTGTGTTTGCAAATATTATGAAATTATTCTTGTATTGTGTTTAATATCTGTATCAAAAATATTGTATTATTTCATCCCAACTGAGAGGTGGCAGTGTGGATAAAGAAAGACTGTGAGTTAATGAGAACTATTCATTCTTGACATTAATTGAAAAATAGAGACTCAATTGTATTCCTTTTAAGATGTGGTTGTAGGGCTTCCCTGGTGGTGCAATGGTTAAGAACACACCTGCCAATGCAGGGAACATGGGTTTGAGCCCTGGTCCAGGAAGATTCCACATGTGGTGGAGCAACTAAGCCTGTGCGCCACAACTACTGAGCCTGCGCTCTAGAGTCCGCGAGCCACAACTACTGAGCACATGTGCCACAACTACTGAAGCCCGCATTCCTAGAGCCCATGCTCCACAACAAGAGAAGCCACCACAGTGAGAAGCTTGTGCGCCACAACCAAGAGTAGTCCCCGCTCGCCGCAACTAGGGAAAACCTGTGCACAGCAACAAAGACCCAACACAACCAAAAACAAAAAAGATTGGTTGTAAAATTTCAGAATAGAAAAAATGACTCCAAAAAAGGCCTTCAAGAAAGGCTGAAAGTGATGCCTTGTTGGGAATAAATAACCAGCCAAGGGACCTGGGAGAGGAGGACAAGGACAAGGACAGTGACTCCAGTAAAAAAATGGGAAGTGCAGCCCCCAAATTCCTCAGGGAACATGGGCAGCAGCCGTTTTTCCTGGGATGAGGCCAAAAGGCTTAAAAATAAAAACATGTTGTCAGGCTGTGTCTTGGATGAGAGTTAAAGAGGGGAAAGGTGAGCTGCAAGCCACAGGACCAGCGGGCTCAGGCTGAGTCCTGAGAAGACTAAAATCATCACTTTGGAGGTCCTCCCATGGAATAAGAAGCTGAGAACTCCAGGGGGGTGGGGCTGGGGGTGGAGATGAGGCTGAGAAGGAGAAAAGGTTCAGTCTGGGCAACTGGGGCCTTGAGAGGCTGGTCTTACCCAGGAACTCGGTCCGTCTCTACAGGTAATGTCTGGTAGATGTGCTAGAGAGGATATATATATATATATTTTAATTTATTGGGGGCTTCCCTGGTGGCGCAGTGGTTGAGAGTCCACCTGCCGATGCAGGGGACACAGGTTCGTGCCCCGGTCTGGGAAGATCCCACATGCCGCGGAGCAGCTGGGCCCGTGAGCCACGGCCGCTGGGCCTGCGAGTCCGGAGCCTTTGTTCCGCAACGGTAGAGGCCACAACAGTGAGAGGCCCGCGTACCGCAAAAAAAAAAAAAAAAATTGGAATTGATTTACAAGGTTGTGTTAGTCTCAGGTGTACAGCAAAGTGATTCAGTTATGCATATACATATACTCATTCCTTTATAGATTATTTTCTCATATAGGTTATCACAGAATATTGGGTTCCCTGTGCTGTACAGTAGGTCCTTGTTTCTTATCTATCTTATGTATAGTAGACTGTGTGTGTTCATCCCAAGCTCCTGATCTATATACCTCACCCCACCACATTTCCCCTTTGGTAACCATAAGTTTGTTTAAGATATCTCTAAGTCTGTTTCTATTTTGTAAATAAGTTCATTTATAACATTTTTTAAGATTAGATTCCACATATGAGAGGTATCACATGATATTTGTCCTTCTCTCTGACTTACTTCACTTAGTATGACAATCTCTAGGTCCATCCATGTTGCTGCAAATGGCACTATTTCGTTCTTCTTTATGGCTGAGTGATAGTCCATTGTATTTGGAATATTCTTTACCATCCCTCTGTCAATGGACATTTAGGTTGCCTCCATGTCTTGGCTATTGTAAATAGTACTGCAATGTGGAGGATATCTTTAATTATACATTTTCATAAATTGCAGTTAGTATGTGTACCCAAAATTTTAAAACACTGTCTGTGAAGGAAAGGGACAGAAAAAGGATCCCCCAGCTTGGCAAGTTTCCAGAAAACAAACCCAGCAAAGATGTCCAGTAAAAATGTGTCGATGCTGGTCTTACCAATGTAGATGTTAGGCTGAGCCACATGAAACTGTCGAGATTCTGCTTTTTCACCTACAAAATAATAATTTCACATGGTTCAAACTAATCGCTGAAGGTCTCTGTTGACACGGTAAGGAGTTCATACTTGGCCCTGATCTGATTAACATGTATTAATCGTGTTGAAATTGAAGGAGGGTGCACCCCATTTCATTCAAGGAATCACTTGGCTTCTGGAGGGCACATTCCAGATTTTGAAATATAAAGAGAGAAACTGACAAGATCATTTTCAGAAGTTTCTTTTCATATGTTTACTAATGTGCATTTAAAGAGTTTATTTTAAAATTGTTTATTAGTATGAACAAATGAGTGACCAGAAGTAGAAAAGTTTTGTTTCTTTGACTACAAAGAATATCTTCACCTTATGGATAGTAAAATGGTTGTTTTTTTTTATATACTCCCCCAAACTATTCATAACCATTTGTGAAAATAAGCATAGGGATAAACTTGGAAGTTTGATCTAATGATTTAACGTAAAGTGAAGTTAATAAATAATCATATTTGTTAATTATAAGTAAATTGAAGTATTTAATTTAAATTTAATTTAATATATAATTTTGTTTCACTCAACATTAGCGACACTGGGTCATATTTAAAGAAACTGAATTGGAAACATACTAGCTATAAATACTGGATGACATGCTTAAGAGATGTCCTAGCGTTTGATAAAGGCTTTAGCTGCAGATCTGTGGCAGCTGGCAATCTGCCTGGATAACTTCTAGAGAAAAGCTGAAATTACTCGATATCTAAAGACTAACAAGTGGGGCTTTGGGAAAATAAGATTCTGGTCTCTGGCTCCCCTGGGACCTTCCTAAGCCCTAGAAGTCTGGTCAGGCAAAAAAAAATGCAGAGAAGATTATGCACAAGGATGTTAAAATTAAACTAAATACAAAATAGAAGCTTTAGGGAGCTACAAATTGGGAGAGAAGCCATTCCCTAATAGTAAACCTTTTGAAAAGCCTAACAGAGGAAGCACAATCACCCTGGAAACAAAACTGGCAGAATCTCCTCTTTAAGTTTAATATGGATCAAGTGAATTTTCCAGGTCTGAAAATATGTGCCCAGTTCTGTGTACACATGCATGTGTGCACACACACACATGCACACGGGAAACCAGAATGCTGCTGCAGGCTTGAACAGAAGAAGGAGAGATTGGAAAGAAGCTGAGACCATGGGATGTGGGCAGTGTGAGAGAAAAAGAGGGTGTCTCATCCATGCCACATCCCAAAGAGGGACACTGAGCCGTGTGTGCAGTACACGTGGAGACAAACCCAGGATGGGACCATGAACTCATTCCCCTCTAGAGTGTATAAGAGAAAGTTAACAATTGACAGGAAAAGCAGATTGGGGCTGTTCTGAGCCAAGTTAGACTGATGCACATGCATTCCTTCCCCACCTCAAAACAAACAGGGTCTTGGAGGGAAATGACCGGACAGCCAAGAGTACCTGCTGGAATGGAGACTCAGGTCTGTCCCCTGCCCTCCCCCTGCTGGGGTTTTCCCAGCTGCAGAAGCTCCTGCCAGGCGTTGCCCTGGACAGAAATCTCAGTGTGTCTCCTGGTTCTTGAGGGAGACCAGCCCCCCCAGCGTTCTCGCCTGGGCAGATGTAAAGATGGAGGCTGGTGGGAGCAGCCCTGGATGCCCACTGAGCAGAGAGGCGCTGGTACTGATGTTGAGGCGTGAAGCTGACCTTTCCTAAAGCCCGAGTAGATGCTTCCAGATGTAACTGGGATTGTGTCAAGCTGTCTGTAATGACCCCGTCCATGTAGAGCTATAGGTGCATATCCCAACTGCCTGGGACTTACCCGCCCATTGTGTTAAGATCCAGCACTCAGAGATGGGGAGCCCAGGAAAAGGACTCCCCTCACCTGAGGACTTGTTCCAACCTGTGTTTGCCTCACATTTAACAGTCATGAAATGATAAGGAAACCCACTAGTCTGATGGCATGAAGACTAGAGAGAAATCTTCAAACCATAAAGAATTAAAAGGAACAATCAACACATCTGAGCAAATGATAAATATGGGAGCTGAAGAGAGGAGTGTCAAATGCCTCTTGAAGGATTCAATTCAGGTCAATGAGAAGATGAGAGAAATGAGGAGGGACTCCGTTTGGAGAGCCTGGGTAAGGCATCCGACTGACGCAACAGACACATAGGCGGACACCCAGGCAGACAGACTCCCAGACAGACAGACACCCAGGCAGACTGACACCCAGGCAGACTGACACCCAGGCAGACACCCAGGCAGACTGACACCCAGACAGATACCCAGGCAGACATCCAGGCAGACACCCAGGTAGACAGACACCCAGGTAGACAGACACCCAGGCAGACTGACACCCAGGCAGACTGACACACAGACAGATACCCAGGCAGACAGAGCAAGCAGGTGTTAAAAGAAGCAAGAGTCAATCCAAGAAAGAAAGAAGAAAGGACCCAACACTTGGTCCATGAATGAAGCTCTGATGGAGGGAGAGAGAGGGAGCTTTTCTGAGTCCACGCTGATTATTGTAAAATGTGAGGCTGGTACTAATCTACCCAGCGTTACAAATGTTGCAAAGAAAATGCTAAAGGAGTACAAAGGAGGGAGGAATTATTGCCAGGAGGGAGACAGTCACAGTTCAACTGACTCTCGAAGGGTGGACGTTAGAGAGATAGATGCGGCCAGACAGAGCAGTGGACCTCAAGTGGGTGAGGCAGTGTAACCAGAAACCCAGAGGCAGGAGGCCAGGAGACTGCTCACACCCCCAGCCGCCGGGGGTCTGCGGGGGCACAGGAGGGGCGTTCAGTGTGGACAAGAGGGGTTGCATCTTGTACTAATTTTGATGAATTGGTGGATTTGTTTGTTTGTGGTATGCAATGAGGGCAGAGGAGTTGGATAGGAACTGGGGTTCTTTTTCAGAGAGCATAACAAAGATGAAGAGAGTGGGTGACAAGAGAGAGGGAAACAGTCCCAGCTCCTCCTCCGAAGGGTTTCTGCAGCGTCTATGACAGTGATGATCGGGGAAAGCCGAGCCCAGTAGCAATGGTGGAGGAGAGGCACTCAGACTTGGGGACACCTTTGTTGCTGGGAAAAGGAGCAAGATGAAATTGAAGAAAACAGTCAGATATTGAACAGGAATGTTCAGAATCATGGTGAGAAATATAGGAAGCTAAATAAACATGAAGAGAAGCTTTGGTTTCCTATTTGGCATAATTGCAATGTGTTGCTGAGACATTCAGATCAACACCTGAAACTAGCAGGATGAAGCTGGAGATGGGAAATTTGAACTGTGCTGGGAGACAGGAGAGCTCATGCCTTAGACAGGTCATTTCCAGACCTCAGCACACAGTGACATCATCTGGAGGGAGCATTAAACCTCCAGAGAGTGTCTGAGTCATCAAAGCCTGGGAACTGGCATTGTTGCTGCTAGTCAGGGCACCACACTTTGAGAATCACTGCCTTAGAAAGTAAATTACAAGGGGATGGGCTGTGGGAAAAGAACTGAAAAGGACCAAGGAGCAGGGATCCTACGAGGAGCTGTTCTCAAGCTAAACCACCCATCAGAACACCCAGAGGAGCTTACAAATACCAAAACAGACACAGCCACCACCCCACCCAAGAGAAAAAAGCTCAGTCCCGCCCCCCTCCCCCCCACCCTGAGACCCTGGTTGAGTTGGCCTTGTCCCAAATGGTGTCACTGGTATTTTTAAAGCTCTCTGGGTCATTCTAATATCCATCCAGGGTTGAGAATTGCTGATTAAGGAGATGAGAAGAGAGAGAACTATTTATTTATTTATTTTCTAAAGAGGCAGATAAAGACCCCAAGTTTCCTGGCACAAATCTTATTCTCTTTGCTTTCCTCAAGAAAAGCTAGGGAGACACAATTAGTTCAGAGACAGCCCAATTGAAATACTGGCAATTAAGAGAAGAATTACTCACTCTCTTGACATCTTCAAGAAATGAACAGTAGATGAAACTTCAAAAGCATCAATGTCCAGCCCCCACCTTAAACCTCCTAACCCAGAAAGAGGTTGAACAAGTGCTGTGGAAATTGTACAAGGAAGGTGCCTGGTGTGGTACGCACCATAGAGGAGATATTAAGGGCAACTCGATGATTTCCTGATCAGATGATCAAATGTAACCTGAAGTTGAATTGAATTGAATTATAAGACAAATTGTATTTCCGGCACACTGGGAGTTATTGCACTGCATGTGGATTTGCTATTTTTAGAGCTTGGAAAGCCCTTACAGGTGATGTAGACTGTATCCAGCCAAGGTTCCCCAACTGAGAAGGCAGACCCTGTGCTGGACCCTCTCCCACTCACCCCCAGTCGTGCCCAGGTCTCACTCACTTAATTTCTGACTCTGGCAAGAAAATTCTTTCTTTCTGCTATCCTCGGAGACAACTGAGGACATTTTAACTGATAGACATGTTGGTAAATTCAATCCAAGAAAAGTAAAACCAGTGCCTTAGCAAACCTGCCAAGTGTCCCCCATTTTGACATTCTTTCCCTCCATTCCCTTTTCTGAGTATAGGTGCTCAGATGAATAAAAACGTATTTTCAGCAGTCTGAGCCCAGAGACTGTGAGTACCAGGCACGCGTTTGCAGCAGTCAGCAATTCTGCTGGGTTGAATTGGCCATGTTTCAAGCTACACATTTTTGTAAAAAAAGAAGTCCCCAAATACATTCATGAAATAATTTATACTCTTTCCCACTAACTTTTAGCTGCCTCCACAGTACAGCTTTCCAAGTTTCATAAAATGCCTCTTGCTAGGGAAGTGGAAGTAATAAAAAAAAAAAAAAAGGGAGCCCTCATGCTCCCTCCCCACAGCTCCTGTCTTGCAAGTGGAGCTTGGGACCTTCTAATGCAGGCAGAGTTTGGAGAGTTAGACTTTATGCCTGCAGGCAAGCCTGGTGAGATTTGATTTAGAATAAGGATTGAATTCAAGGAGAGTCACATAGACAAGGTAGACTATCATTTCCATAGACATAGAAAAGGCTGGTGGACTCAGCTATAGTTTCTAAGTTGGATTCTCTGCAGTGAACTCTTAGTGATCAGGATAGACTAAAGGGTCAGTGACTTTATTAAAATTAAATCATCAGTTTTGGTTCATCAGTTGCAAGACATGTACCACACTAATGCACATTGTTAAAAATAAAAGGGAAAGTTCTGTGAGAGGAAGGGGACATATGGGAAATCTCTGTTCTTCTGCGTAATTTTTCTATAAAGCTCAAAATGCTCTAAAAATTATCTATTAATTAAAAAAAAAGTAAATTATCCATTCTGAGTGAATGCTATATAAAATTCATCTACTCATTTACCTACCTCTTCAAACTGCTGACCTTCCCTGAAGATGTTTTCTTCATTTTGAACTTTCTTTTTACTCCCCAAAGCCCGGTCATTTCATCATGGACTATCCTGTAATCTTGCATCATGCTGTAGTCCAGTGAGCTCTTCAATGTATGATATGAGGTAGAACACTAGGAGATGTAACATCAAAAATAATATTAGAAGTTGTGTATGTGATAATTCAAAGAGTAAAACAGCAACATAGAATGTAGAAAGACATGTTAATTATGTGTATTTTCAGCCTATTCAACTGGAATCATGAGGAAGAGTTTCAAAAGGCTATTAACATGTGTACTTTTTTTATCACATGCTAACACATATATATGGAATCTAAAAAAAAAAAAAAAGGTTCTGATGAACTTAGGGGCAGGACAGGAATAAAGACGCAGAAGTAGAGAATAGACTTGAGGACACGGGGAGGGGGAAGGGTAAGCTGGGTCGAAGTGAGAGAGTGGCATGGACATATATACACTACCAAATGTAAAATAGATAGCTAGTGGGAAGCAGCCGCATAGCACAGGGAGATCAGCTCAGTGCTTTGTGACCACGGAGAGGGGTGGGATAGGGAGGGAGACGCAAGAGGGAAGGGATATGGGAATATATGTATATGTATAGCTGATTCACTTTGTTATACAGCAGAAACTAACACACTGTTGTAAAGCAATTATACTCCAATAAAGATGTTAAAAAAAAGTGTGTACTTTTTAAGAAACTCTAACACAATGGAAATAAGATGTACATTTCTAGAAAATTCCGTGTTTCAGACTTTACTGTAAAGTCTCCGTGGGTCTGATCTTTTATCTGAGATGGAATTTCTCTGTTCTGAGTGTCACTGTGTTTGTAGTTGGTTCACAGAGAAGGTGAAGTCTCTGAAGTGTCCCTCCCACAAGGGGACCCGCCAAGACACTCATCCCTCAGAGGAGTCCTGCACCCGCCCCCCAGCAAACAGTTCTGGGATCCGAAATCAAATCCAAGCATTTGCTCCCTGGGAGAGAAAGATGAAGAGGAGGTCTGAAAGAGTAAACTGAATGTACTATATCATAGATATCAAATAGAAATATACAGAGAACTAGCTGGAAGAATACTCAGTAAGTCTAAATAATAGAAATAAAAGTAGAAAGAGGAAGTGTTGGGTAGAGATTACAGTGATGCAAAGTCAGAAAGCCAGGTTGAAGTGGACTTGATGATGGGAAAGGCCATTCATTCAACTATTTGAGGAACAGCTCCAAACATTTCTGGAATGCCAAGGAAGGTTTGCAAGAATCTCCAGGGCTGGAAGGAGGGAATTCGAAGCACCTCTGCCTGTTCCACAACCACCCTGAGTGTTCCAGGAACAACTCCTTGCTTGATGTTATGACTTTGTTTATTGTCAGCTGCTCTTGGCACTGCCCCATGTGGCCAAAATCTCTTGCCCACAGGAAAGCCTTCCTCACACAATAGGCCTGGGAGAAAGAAAACTGTCCTTGAGAAGAATGGCATTTCAGCTGGAAAGGAATTCTACCAGAGGCCAGGACCCCTGTATCTGCAGCCCAGAGTTCTGTGTCTCTGTGTCTGCCCTGAAGGCCAGCCTGGAAGGCCTCAGTGGCTGGCGTTATAACCCCAGTTTCCAGATACATTTTCTGAAAGTGTAAACTTTGCTGGCTGGTATTGTATAAACCTGGAGGGAATTTTTACTTTTTCTTTGAAGGCATTTGTCTCCCAGTATCTTAGAACTTAACAGTCACCCAGTATCTTAGAACTTATTGTGACAGTATGGCCTTCTAGCCCAGGAGCCTAACTCTGTGTGTGTGTGTGTGTGTGTGTGTGTGTGTGTGTGTGTGTGTGTGTGTGTGTGTGATATGCATGATTTGCCCTTGTTTCCTCTGAATTCCCTCCTCTAGCCCCTGTCAGGCCACAGGGACCTTGCTCTCTGATTCCTCTCTTTATCTTCTCCAGAGATGTAGCAAGTTTGCTTCTAGATTGCCACGCTGCCTGACTTCCATGTTGATATTTTATATTTAACATAAAGTTTGGATTTACAGAAACACAGAAAAGGGTGAGATAACTGACTATTTACCAGCCTGGGACGCTCTCCTCACTTTGGGGTCTGCTGTGTTAGGGATTTGCTATTGGACAAAACCATAAACCCTTCTCCTCAAAGCTGGTGACTCAGGGAACCAAGTAGTGGTACCAGAGAGAAGTAAGAAACCAGGAGGTATTATTAAACAAAAACAGACATTCTCGCAGACTGGGTGATCTATAGTAAAATATTTAGGCATGTAAATGTTATCCATCACACTCACTGTCATATTCCTTCATGCACCTTCGAGGTGCAGCCTTAGAAAGGCAAGGGTTTTCACATCAGAGTTGCCAGCATCATCTTAGACAATTCTGTTTCCTTATGTGTCCTCTTACCTGAATCCTATTTGCCCTCACTCTTCCTCTCCACTGTCCCCCACTGCCCTACCCTGATATCAAAATCTCTTTCACCAACAGGTGGACCTCATGTTGTTTTCTTCCTGTGTCCCTTGAGGCCAAATTCTCCATGAGGCCAAATTCTCCACAATGGAGCTCATCAAACTCCAGGAATTATCCATCACCTCATACCATTTATCCAAAACAACTTGTTACTGAGTCCAAGCTTGTACTACTCACCACACAACAGACCAGTAAATTGAGAGACAAGGTGTTGGGGCAAGGAATAGCTACTTTATTCAGAAAGCCAGCAGACCGAGAAGATGGTGGAAAAGCATCCTATAGAACCATCTTACCTGAGTTAGAATTCAGGCTTCTTTTATACTAAAAGGGGAGGGGCTGTGCCTGGTTGTTGAAAACTTCTTGGTGCTGGAATCCTTTGTTCTTGCAGCTGTGCAGGTAGGTCTGGTCACGGTCTTCCTATAAAACTCTGCCAAATGTTATTTTCTGTTGTGCAACTTTGTAATGGAAATGTTATACTTTTAAAGGCCAGAGCCTTGGGAATGGGCTATCCTGTGTATGTCAGGTTACAGGTAACATTCTTTTACAAAAGGTGTGGAGCCAGCATGACTAAGCACAGGCAGCAGACCCAAGGGTTAGAGCTAAAGGAACAGGTTCACTATGGAGTCAGGTTTGTTCTTCTCTGGTACAAACTGAGTGATAATGTGTTAGGGCACCTGAATAGTTTACCTGAGCCTGGCCATGTCATACCTGGATGGCCATTTTCTAAAATGGTAAATTCTAGAACAAACAGCACGCTGGAAAGGGGCCCCCTGGGCCCCAGCCCTGTGTCACTCCTCAGCATCCTCCCCCCACCCTTTCTCCCTCTTGCCCTGTGCTCTACCTGGTCATCCCTCCCTCCTGACTCAGGTGATTCCCTGCCCCTTTAGCAGGTTAAAGGCTCTGGAAGTTCTGCTACAGAGGAAACTTGCTAGCTACGTTCCACTGTGCTTTTCTGAAATGGATTTGGTCACAGATTCCTGCATCAAGAAATATTGCCAAACACAAGTTCATGTATCCAATGCACAGTGAGGCCAAACAAACTGAAACATCGGAGTTTGGAGCAGAGAAAGGTTTATTGCAGGGCCATGCAAGGAGAACAGGTGGCTTATACCCAAAAAACTCTGAACTCCCTAAAGAGTTTCAGCAAAGCATTTTTAAAGACAATGTGAGGGACGGGCGTAGTTGGTTGCTGCAAACTTCTTGGTGTTGGAATCCTTTGTTCTTGCAGTTGTCCACATAGGTCAGGTCGCCATGTTCCTGTAAACCTCCAACAAGCAAACGTTATTCTCTGTTCTGCAACTTTTTATCTCTATATGAATGGAAAAGTGTTATACCCTTAAATGTCAGAGCCTGAAGAATGGACCATCCTATATACTTCAGGCTATAGGCCACATTCTTAACTCGAAGAAAAAGCAATAGAGGACAAAGGTTAAAGTAAAACAAACAGATCTAATATGGAGTCAGATTCATTCTTCCCTATTACAGAAACACCTATGAAGATGCCTGAGAACACACAGTGGGAGTTGTGGGCCTGGAAGGTTTGCTTGGGTAGAGTAAAACTTGACTGCTAGTCATGATGATTAAAAATCCCAACTTGATTTTTGTAATGAGACAATCTCAAAATGGTATATGAAGGACAATGAAATGAGTACACATCACAAGGCTTGATCAGAAAGGACTCAAAAATCAAATGCAAGGGCAGCCCAGAGACAAAATCAGCATTGACATTATACACGGTTACCATAACTAAACTCACAGTTACTCCTCACATTATTCCCAAAACATGTGAGCTTTGACCAGAAATGGCAGAGGTTGGGTGTGCTGTCAAAAGGGGATGCACAAACATGAAACAAGCATGAGTTGACTGTTGATGTTTAGATTGGCAGCCTTAGTTGCATCTTTAATGCATGGAAAGAAAATCAGACTGTAAATGTGGTGATTTCCTTGTATTTCCTCACTTCTTAGTGTGTGTATAGCGGGAGTGCAAGGCATGTGTCTAGCAAAACAATAATTATTAGGGACCTACTTTTAACATCAAAAAGGCCACCAGTGATCACTTGCCTTGGGAGGTCAGGACATATATTCTCAGAAAGCTGGCTGTCCAGAGGCATGGAGGGGGTGGGAAATCACCACGAAAACCTCAGCTTTATGAATCCTGATGGAATCACTCTTGTCAAGACGGTTCTTTCTTGATGCCCAGGGTCCTGAGTGTCTCAACAGCGGTAGTGTTTCCCTCATCCAGGTCAGCAAATCAGTCCATTCATTAGACTACACAGCTCCGAGGACTGGTGGTGGCTTTCCAGGAACCTCTGCAGAGAGGATGTGGCCAGAAGCAAAATGTTGAAGGCAGGCCGACCAGGTCAAATCCCCACCTGGGCCATGGTCTTCCTTCACGCCTCTGGGTCCCCATGTCCTCATCCCTGAAGTGGGGATCCTCGCCCGATCCTTGTCCACCTAATCTACTGCAAAGAGTGATGGTGATTAAATACACTGAAAATAGAGTCTCTGGCACATATTCGGTGTCATGGGACCGTCAGCTGTCACCTGGAAGTTTATAATCAAATGGGGAGGTGCAATCTTCCTGGTGCTCTCAGGAGCCACGTGGCCAGCTGTGAGCATCTCTGGTTCACCAGGCTGTTCCTTACTTGTTGGGCCAACCATGCACAGGGGCAGAGAACACACAAGCCACATGCATGAGGGCTTTCTAGGACAGAGCAGACTTGAAATCCCTGTTTCTGTACGCGAGACACACTCCTGCTCGGCCCCCCCAGACATCCAGGCTTGCTTCTCAGAATCACATTCAATGGAAAGTATTTTCCCAAATATGGGCAAATGCCTGAAGTGAGAATCTGGTGCACCTTTAACCAGAAACCTCGTTGAAAACCAATATCAGACAGGAGAGCCTCTGGTATCCAAGAGCCTCGAGGTTGCTGGCTTTGAGAGTTTGTGGACACAGCGGACATGCAAGAGTGCAAGCCGGGGCCCTGAGCCCAGGAACCGGCATCTCTGACCCATGTGATGAGCAGAAAGGTGGAGAGCGCCAGCCAGGGGTGTTTCAACACCTGTTTAAATGTTGGCTTTGAACAAGATCCTTCAGCTTTTCCCCTTGGAACAGTTCTGTGCTTTAGAAAACTGTTTCTGAGCCAGGGAGTCTGTGGTGACCCCAGCAGAGATGGGCAGGATCTCCCCTCCCTCCCCACCCGATACGTGTTCCTGTGTGTCCACATGGGGAGTACCCTACCCCCCGCACCTACTCAAACAGGGGCACCCTCATCTGACATTTGGGCAATAGCCCCCTTGCCACTCTCAGCACCTGGATGACCTGCTTTGTCTCAGAACCTTAGCCAAACTCCTCGGAGTTCCATTGCCCTCCTAGGGGTTACGGAGTCAACTCAGATAAAGCATGAGTCTTTTGGTTGAAGGGCAATTGAATTCCCAACGTGATATATGGCCTAAGAAAGAACAATTCTGAGGGGCTGCAGTGATGTGTTTTGTGTTAAGCTCCAGTTACTCAGTGATGAGACCCGTCACTGGAACACTGAGAAATTCCATGGGGGTCAGAAGTAAGTAACGTGAAGGGTGAGGTATTAGCCGAGGTGGAGAGGCAGGCGGGCTAAGTAGAGTGGGACTCCAGGGACATCATGTCCTCCAACCAAAACCAGCGTCAGGCGGAAGGAACTTCACAGGACCCAGTGCCCTTCATCATAGGAAAGGAGCGGTGATTAGCTTGTCCCCGTATCTCTCTTTCGTCCGCACCGTCCCTTCCACTTATCTGCACACTGGATGGAGACATTGTATTAAATATAATTGTGCCCAATGGACATGGATGCTTCCATCTGCAGGCTGAGCACCCACATTCCAGCGTTCCGTGCCCAAGAAAAACAACTGTGATCTCCTGATGCCCAGCAAAGTAACAGTCATTCAAGCCAGCTATCCAATTATGGCAAAAGAACTCAAGAAACTCATCAGTAAATAAAATGTTATTTACACAAGAATGCTAACAAAAATGAAGGTAAATATATTGCTTTGATTTTAATCATTAACTCAGGTTCAAAGGGTGAATATTAAGTCCTTCTTAAACCATTTCAGGATGTTATTGTTTCTTTTGTTTCCTGAAATGCCTACACTTTCCTCATTCTCATCTCTTTCTTATAGATAACTAGGTATCACTCTGGACCTGAGTCAGTCTCCTAACGTGGGAGTGACATAAAGAACAGTCCTTCATTACCGCTGTCCCTCCAAGAAGTAGGTCTGGGTGAAACAGGGTCGACGTGTGTTTCTCCCGCATGAAAGAGGAGTCCGGGCAGCCAGTAGGAGAGCTGGAGGGTTGCACAGGGTTACAGAGGTCCCTGCAATCTGAGTGCAACCCATCCTTGGACACAGCACAGAGCCACCTTAGTGTCCAAGATCATCACTGGAGCTCCAGCCACTGCATCCACGTTCCAGCCAGCAGGAAGGAGGCAGACAGGAGCACACCCTCCTTCGAGGACACTCCCTGGAAGGAGAACTTGCCACCTGCGCTGACACTCCACCAGCCAGAACTGCTCTCCTGATCTTACCAAGCTTCACAGAAAACTGGGAAACATAGTCTTTATTCAGGGCAGCCATAGGCCCAAATGGGAATAAAGATCAGGGTCCTGTTAGGAAGGAGGGAAGACAACTTGCTGGCTCCCCCATATTCGTTCTTCCTATGACAAGAGAAGAATATTTAAGTGACCACAAAGGTGACATTTATCATGCAATTCAAGTTCCTTTTATGTTTCTGGTTACTGGAGCCAGGACTGGATACTTGCTTCCTGTTTTTCTGACACCTGAACTGTCCCCAAGAATACCACACCTTAGCATGCATTGAAGTCTCCATTCTCCCACAGGGGCTTCATCCAAATGCATTGTGAAAGTGCAACTAAAACTTTTGTCCAAAGGAGCATTGCCATTCCTGCCTGGATTATGCTGTCTAGCCGCCCCTTAGGAGTCCCCCTTTAGGAATAGGCTTCCGACCAGCTCCTGAGGAACTCCAGAATTGGAAGCCCACACCTCCACATCCCAGGGCTTCCTCAGCTCCGGAGAAGCCCGGAAGCTGACGAAGGCTGCACTCTGCTTGCTGTGCTATCCCGTGAGAAGGATGACCCTCTGTATGTCAGGCGACGCTGAAGATCACTTCCCTTCAGGTACCGCTTTTGACAGTCCCCATGGTGACAGGTGTGTTGTTAAGGACTTTGCATCTTATGGATTATTTTTTCTTTGTATTTATTTACTTTTTAAACATTTAAAAAAATTAACTTTTATTTTATATTGGAATATAGTTGATTAACAATGTTGTGTTAGTTTCAGGTGAACAGCAAAGTGATTCAGTTATACATATACGTGTATCTATTTTTTTTCAAGCTCTTCTCCCATTTAGGTTATTATAGAGTATTGAGCAGAATTCCCTGTGCTATACAGTAGGTCCTTGTTGGTTATCCATTTTAAATATAGCAGTGTGTACATGTCAGTCCCAAACTCCCTAAAGATCCCTTCCTTCCACCCTTCCCCACTGGTAACCGTAAGTTCGTTCTCGAAGTCAGTGAGTCTGTTTGCTGTTTTGTAAGTAAGTTCATTTGTATCATTTCTTTTTAGATATCATATATTTCTCTTTCTCTGTCTGACTTACTTCATTCACTGTGACAATCTCTAGGTTATTTTTTTCTTGAGACTCTAGAAATAGACTTCTTACCCCAGCCTCACTTTCCAGGTGAGGAAACTAGGGCTTGGAGATGGAAAGTGACAGTCCCTGGTCCATGCAGGTTGATGAGTAGGGAGCTTGGGCCAGGTGACCTCAGAGCCACAGTCCCACCCCCATTCTAGACACAGTCCCCTGCAGCGTCCGGTTAGGCCAGGTGGGGCCTCACACTATATCTTTGAAATGTAGTTAAACTAAAATGCATTTTTAGATGAGTAGGCAGCAAATGCTGCAGACTTTGCTTGCACAAGATTCTCCGGAGACTTAGTCCAGCCAGTTTATCGTGGCTTCCAACCAAATTTAGTTGCCACTTTTCATTAGTATTGTTTCAAAGCCAATGATGGATTTGGTAATGTGATTTTTATATGTCTAGCTTCTCATCGGCTGTCTCCCCAGAGACGGATTTTTATGTTGAGAGCCTCAGCACTCACATGTGTCTTTTATTGTCAGTGGTATTAACCAATACCTATTGATTTCCTGCTTATGGCCATTGGGACCCAGGCCTGGGAGCCGTCCCAGAACCAACTTGGCCCTCGCTGCTGTGATTCATTTTGTTAGGGTAAAACCTTTCATAATCCTGTGCTTTCTAAAAGAGCGATTGAGCCCCAGGCTGAAGCGAGCTGGTGGGCGAGATACCAACCATGCGGCTGAGCCTTTCCTGCTCTCTCTCCTTCTTCTCTCTGCCTGTTCCTAGACCATGTCCCTTGCCACATTATTTTCCATTATTGATAAAGTTCTATCTAGGAAAACGGTGGTATAAAAATCCATGGCAGACCTAGAGAACACTGCAGTTATCAATAGCATTGTATTGAATCATTTAATAGGTTGTAGTGTGGTACAGTTTGACCTATATCATTTCGTGATTTTCACAGTAAACAGTGTAAAATGAGCAAAATAAGGATTATTCTCATGTAGAGATTAGGATATTGGTTCAAAGCAATATGATTCACCCCAGTTCCTTTAGCTAGCTATTCAGAATTGCAAACTCACACCAAAGTCTTATCTCTATCCCGCTGCTTTCTCCATACATAACACAGCACTTTAGCTTATGAATTTGACCTTCATTTTATTTTATCAGCATGTCAGTTACTCAGTGCAGCCCAAAGTGGAAGTGGGAATATTTTTCCAAATGCTATTGATGGTGGGTTTTTTTTAATGAGTGCAACTAATAAGTCTTTGAAGCTTTCATGACTGGAAGAGTAAATTCCAGTTGAAGTTGTAAACCACCTAAATAAGGAGTGAATAGAGCTCTAAGGAAAATCTTCACCAGTGGTTCCTGCCAAACTTGTGTGTAAAATATGAACAACTCTTGGAGTTGAAAAAAATATAATCATTAAAATTAAAATTAGCAATAGCTAGGAGGGGCTCTAGACTGACCACAAACAAAGAGTTAATACATTGAATAGTTGTGCTGAAGATTTTTCTTATGATTAAGCCGAGTGGAAAAAAAATATAAAAAAAAAAACAGAAAAGCAATAAACAGGAACAGAAGCTAAATAGGAAGTAAAGAGATTACAAAATAAAATAGAAAAAGGAGTTAAGAGGTATGGAAGACAGATTGGAAGAACAGAACACATCTAAGTAGGACATCCAGAAGACGGCAGGATGACCCCCTGTCCGGAGGCAGGTCCCACCCTCACCCTACAGGCCTCCCCTGCCAACTGTCCCAGTGGTCCCAGTCCCTCCCCTGGTGCCCAGCTCACCCTCCCCCAGCTCCAGCGACTTAAGCTCCAGGCATGTCCCCCTCCATCGCTGCCCTGCCTGCCCTCAGCCCCTCCCAGTTGCTTGTGCTCCTTGGGAACATTTTGCCAATTCGTGGGCTGTCACCTCAAACCTGCCCTGCCTCAACTCTGCCCTTCAGAAGCTCTTCCGAGTTTCTTGTCCATGATGGCATCTTTGTTTCGTTCCCAGGTGCCAGTGCCAATGCTGTTTTCTTCCCATTTTCCTTATCACTTTTGTTATCTGGTAGAAATTCGGGAAGCAGCAATGGTGGGGCTCCTTCACATCTTTATGGTGAACCTGAACTGAAACACCAGTGGGAAAGACGTAGCAGACAATCAATCTTAGAGGCACATGTGACTGTCTAATCAACACTTGTGGCAAGAGAGTTGATTGAAGCTGGAAAATGTGGATGCAAGTTAAATTACGCCAGACAGAACTCAGGATCTGCTTGGAAATCTTGAAGGTACTGCTGGATGTTATATTGAGTACATTTAATACATCAAAAAAAAATACTTTTTGCTTTTCTTGTGTTGCTAAAAAAAGCAACCATTCTTTTTTTTTGTTTTTGTTTTTGTTTTTGTGGTACGCGGGCCTTTCATCGTTATGGCCTCTCCCGCCACGGAACAGAACATAGGTTCCGGACGCGCAGGCCCAGCAGCCATGGCTCACGGGCCCAGACGCTCCACGGCATGTGGGATCCTCCCAGACCAGGGCACGACCCCGTGTCCCCTGCATCGGCAGGTGGGCTCTCAACCACTGCGCCACCAGGAGAGCCCAAAGCAATCATTCTTTATGTAACTAAGTAGTTGATTCATGAAAGAAAAAGAAACAGTTACGTCTGGTATAAAGTCTAGTTTTAAATCGATGTCTGGGAATGTTTGTTAAATCCCTAAAACCCTTTATTTTCTGATTAAGTTTTGTTGCAAGCATTATAAGTTTGGTTATAAAAGTTCTCACTTGATATATTAAAATTCCTCATTAAGTATGTTTGTCATTGTTGTTGTTTACTGAAAGAGTCTTTCTCCCCAGTAACCTTGAATAGAGACAATGGAACTCAACAAAGGTGATGAGAAGCACATGTTTGTTTTCTCCCTCAGGTAAGAGGATATGAGAAGGATATGAGTTTTCATCACAAAGTGGGTGGAAGGCAAGGAGAGACCTGAGGTCTGACCATGTCCCCTGAAACACTGTCTTGGGCACAGGATAGGTGTCTGAGAACCAGAACATGTGCCTTTCCAAGTAGCTTTCTCCCACGGAAATTCTTCTCTTTATTTTTCATCTCTTCTTTTTTAGTTATCATTGAGATTCAAACTCTTTCTTCTAGTGAATCATGATAAAATGAAATTAGAAGATCTGAGTTCAAGTGCTACATTTGCCACTCCCTAAAAAAATAAATTGATGCTCTCCAGTTTTGGATTTTTAAGTTTTCCTCTATGTGAAATGGGAAATAATAGCGACTGAACTGGATTGATATGCGATTTTTAGGAAATATCACTGGGAAATGGGAGTCTGAAATCTCTGGGAGGCCCTCATGTGCTGCTTGGATTTAAATCCAAGGTCTTATTTGTGCACAACAGCAAATGGTGGGATTGGACACCCTCTCCTCTACCACTAGACCAATGGCCCAACCCTAGGTCCACTTCAGACCACGTGCCAAGCTACAAGCCTTCCCCCATTCTTGCCAGCAGTTCCTGATGTGCTCAGAAACTCAACACAGGACAGGACAGCTGGTGACAAAGTGTGATCAAGAATGTTCATCCCTTTGCAGGGAGGTCCAGAAAACCACAGCCCAGGTTCCTACAGAAAGCTTGTGTCTAACATCGAAAGACCAGCATCAGTGTTGGGACAGAGTACAGTTGAGGCAACAGGACTAATAACACATAACGAACACACACGTGACTCGTACATCTGGAAACCACTCACAACCCTTTTCATATATCAGCACATCCGATTCTCAAAGCAGTCCCATGAGCGGCACCATCATCAGCCTCCTTTTGGAGATGGGCACATTGTGCTGGGCGGTGGTGACTCACCCTATCTCTCAGGCAGTGGCTCTGGCATCTGTGCTGTTGACCTCGCTCTCCACTGGACAGACATGTGCTTCCACTACTCTGGGTTTAGGCACCCTCTGCTGAGAAAAAGAAAACATACAGTTTAGGACCTACCCTAAAAGAACAAGAATGTGAAAGGAAGCAGCCTGGCTAGAAAAGTTAAGAAAGGCTGTTGTAGTTGGCAATCAAGGCAACCCGGGAGACATTCACAGAGAAGTTTCAGGAGGTCCTTTGGGGGATGCAGCACGAGGAAGGGGACATGCTCAGGCTTTGGACAGCAAAGAGAAGGACGTTATGACAGTAGTTTAAGCATGTGACAAACTCAGAAGATCCTCCTTATAGGAGGTGAGACCTGCGTGTGTTTTAGTAGAAGGAGCAGAGCCATGAAAGGGGAAGATGTGGGAGATTCAAAGCCAATGTAGATATTGATGGAGCGAGGGTCTGGAGGAAGCTGGGAGAGGAAGGGGATTGGCTTGTAGAGCACAGATGGAAGAGATGACATTGCCAAAGAGGAGGTCTGCTTGTCCGTCTAAGACGGAAGCTTGTGAGAGAAGCTTAGAACCCATGACACCACCGGCACCACCTCCCTGGCTCTGTCACTGATGTCACAGGTGTGCCCTGGGGTGTGCCTGTGCAGAGACATTTATACAAAGTTCACTGTGTTCATCAGTAAAGCAAGAGGACCGCTCCAGTAAACTGTGTTGCTGTATGAAAACATCCTCCTTGGCTTCATTAGCCCTGTAGTCTAGACAGTTCCACTGAAAGCTGCCACTGTACTTATTCCTGATATCCTGTGCTCAAAGAGAAAAGTTGAAAGATCTCTCTCTGGATTATGTCAAGTCAGAGCAGAGACAACCACTTTCCAAAAGCAGCTTGTAGTCAAGGCTTGGTGTTAAAATCACCTGGCCAGATTTATGCCTCACTTGTAAGTATTAATGAGTGTCTTGTGTTTATTTTGCTTTGAAGTTGTTAAATGGAGAAGATCATTAGATTAACACATACTGTACAAATAGTCCCTTATCCTCCGAATCCCCCACTGAGGAAAAGAGGCATCTGCAAATCTAATCTGAAAGGTTAGTTTGAAGTAAAACTGTGGCAAACTTCCCAGAGGCTCATGGCTTTCTGGGTCCCTGACCCTGCATTTGTGTCCTGAAACCATCTCAGCAGTGTGAGCCCTGCCACCAACCTCAGGCCATTCCCCAAATACCCAAGAGGGAGGGAATTTAGTCAGCATAAATACTCACACCCACACCTGTGAAATAAACGTGCGTGTCATGTGCAATCTACTTAATCATAAAAGCCTCATGTGCTTGTACAGTAATCAACTTATAATTGTTTTTTCTAGGAGGTGTTAAAAATGAGGACGTGAAAATAAATACCAGGTGAAGGAAAGGTAGAAGGGTTTATCCTTTTTAGCTCTTTTATGACTTACTAATACTTTTGCATTTTGTGAAGTTTTCTTTAGAGATTCAGTACACTAGACGATTACTAATAAATCATTCATTTACAGGTCAAATGGTGAGTCTTGCAGACCAAATACACACATTCTATTTACTTTGAGTTATCGGTCCCCCTGGGCCTGAGACACTTTATAATCACTCTCTTCTTCTCTGCTGCTCTCTCTTCTCTGTCACATCCCAAGGAAAATGTCTGTTGTGCTGTATTTTGGTGAACAAATATCATTGAATATTTATAATAAGCATTCAACAGTAGAGAATGTTGCAAAATACACAAAATTGAACAAGAAAGCATCCCTTTATTAAGGAGGTTAGTGAATTAGCTAAGTTAACAACCAAGACTCTATAGCAGGTCTCCAAAACAATAGAAATAAAAGCAAAAATAAATAAATGGGACCTAATCAGACTTATAAGCTTTTGCACAGCAAAGGAAACCAGAAGTAAAACAAAAAGACAACCTACAGACTGGGAGAAAATAGTTGCAAATGATGCAACTGACAAGGGCTGAATTTCCAAAATATACAAACAGTTCATACAACTCAATAACAAAAAAACAAACTACCTAATAAAAAAATGGACATTTCTCCAAAGAAGACACATAGATGGCCAATAAGCACATGAAAAGATGCTCCACAATGCTAATTTTTAGAGAAATGCAAACCAAAACTACAATGAGGTATCACTTCACACTGGTCAGAATGGTCATTATCAAAATGTCTACAAATAATAAATGCTGGAGCGGGTGTGGCGAAAAGCAAACCCTCCTACACTGTTGATGGGAATGTAAATTGGTGCATCCACTATGGAAAACAGTATGGAGGTTTCTCAAAAAACTAAGAATAGAGCTACCATATGACCCAGCAATCCCACTCCTGGGCATATATCTGGAAAAGACGAAAGCTCTAATTCGAAAAGATACATGCATCCCAATGTTCATATTGGCAGTATTTATAATAGCCAAGATATGGAAGCAACCTAAATGTCCATTGACAAATAAATGGATGAAGAAGCTATGATACATATATACAATGGAATATTATTCAGCCATAAAGAAAAGAATGAAATAATGCCATTTGCAGCAACATAGATGAACCTATAGAGATTATCATACTAAGTGAAGTAAATTAGACAAATATCCCATTATATCACTTATATGTGGAATTTTAAAAAAGATGATACAAATTAACTTATTTACAAAACAGAAATAGACTCACAGACATAGAAAACAAACTTACAGTTACCAAAGAGGAAAGAGGGAGGGATACATTGGGCATACAGGATTAACAGATGTACACTACTATCTAAAATAGATGAACATCAAGGGCTTACTGTATAGCACAGGGAACTATATTCAGTATCTTGTAAAAAACTATAATGGAAAATAATTTAAAAAATATATAGATGTATACATATGTGTATAACTGAATCATTTTGCTGTACACCTTAAACTAACACAATATTGTAAATCAACTGTTCTTCAATTTAAAAAAAAGAATTTATGGCAGAATAAGTGCCAAGAGAAAAGATGGTTTATTAACCGTGACTTTTCATTTTCTGTATGTTTGGTGCTTTGACATTCAGGCCTTGCTAACCCTGGAGACACTGCCCCTTACAGGGCCAGCCAATTCCAAGAGATAGTGAGGGCACACCTGCAAGCAGGCCCTTCATATGCAAACCAACCCACTCAGAGCCCATGCCCCAGCTGCCCCCTGTATGGGGCACTTACACTTGGGATGCTTTTCCCTGCCCTAGACACACCAGGTACCAGATGACTACAAACAGAGCCCCCTGAAATTATTCAAATTAGTCCAATCCTAAAACTGCCTACAGAGCCTAGCTTGTTTCTTCCTGTGGAAACCACAATAAAGACTCTTGTCCACGTTGACCCCTCACTTCCTCTGCCTCCTAACTGACCCTGGTGCTTCCCCGTGTGGCCCCCCATCGTGTGTTGCATCCTCCTCTTGGGATCTGTGAGTCACAAACTCTAATTACAATGACTGTCATCTCCTGATCTGTTGGCCTCGCCAACCACCCTTATCCGAATTCTCTAAAATCTTCTAACTGAAAATGAGAGCTCCATGGACAGAAACCTGTTCTGTCTGGTTTACTCTTGTCCTGCAGCTTCCAGCACCATAATTGGTGCACAGTAAGCATGTAATAAATGTTTTTTGGATGAATAAATAAGTGAATGATCCAAATGCACTCTTCAGTTCCCCATGCTTGAAAACAAGAACTGTTTATCTTTTAACAGTGGCAGTTTATCCAAATTCAAACAATAATAATACTGAAATTTCATGCAGGCATTTCATGGTCATTGTATCTTTTCTATCACATCTCCTAATCCATGTTGCATTTTCAAAGCTGTAAGATATACGTGACATGAGGCCTCACACATTGCTTCTACTCAAGCGGAAAGTGAGAATCAGTGGATGAGAGGATGTGGAATAACAATCACCACTCCACCTCCACTGTACTGCTTCTGCCTGGGAAATGGTCCACAGGCATCAGGGACTTGCTTGTTCTTTTTTTCAGGGGGGATTTGCCCTTTAGCTCAAACTGAATGCTTTAGGATATAACTACGCACGGCTTCAATGGAGTAAAGGGGTGGCATATGGACACTTGCACTTAACAAAGAACACTTATTGTGCTCATTCCTTTAAAAGACACTGTGTCGTGTGGTTATTACCTTCCCAGGCCCTCTGTTCTGAGGCTGTGCTCACTAAGAACAATTCTGAAATGATCTTTGCCTCAAACCACTAGTCTTCTAGCATTGAGATAAGAACCCAGGTTTCATAGCCAAAGATTTTTTGGCTTTTGAGATGACATAAAAACGAACTAGGTGTTGACCAGGTGGAAAAAATGATTGCTTAGCCTCTCATGAATTTCGAAAAGAATTTTACCAAATCTGCCTTTGGACCATATCCAGTGTTTGACTTTTCAATTAGGGGAAGGATATCAATTATCACCCTAGCTGTCAGGTGGGTAGAATGGAGCACAGAGTGAATTTTGTTTTCTGTATGTTCACCCAGGATGCTGTGAATTTCCTGAGGCAACTAATACTATTAGTTAGGTGAAGCCTCCCTACATCAAAGAGCATATGTGCATTGGCTTTTCAATGCACCCAGGGCATGAACACATGAGCAATTGATTGATGTTAACAGCAATGGCTCTGAGGCTGTCAACCACATCCCTAGCCCTGGCTCTCTGAGTCTACTTGGGGTCCTTCATGCTGCCTCTTCCCTAACTTGTGGTCAAGGCTTGGGCTTTGCTTCCAAAAACACCTGGTAGAGCCCTCCAGTGACCCAAGGACTTGGATCCAGCTGGGTGTCTTGCTAGGTTTCTCTCCAGGATTATTTTTTTTTTTTCCCTCTGATCAAATCCTGCATTTTGGCTCAATAAAGGCTACAGAGAAAATTCCTCTATCACCTTAAACCCAACCCCAGATTCCTAGAAACCAAGCTTAGTTCAGGTCAGTGCCCAAGTCTCACTTTCCTGGAAGAGGGAATTGCACCCAAAAGACACACAGAGGAGACAAAATGTAACCAAGAAGAAGAGAGATCCAGGCCATACCAGGAAGTTTCTCCGTTCCAGGAGCAAAGCATCCCCCATAAGAAGGAGCAGGACCCGTCTGTCCATAGACCAAGATTTACCTCTCATGACTTACTATACACAATTGTAGCTAAACTAAGGAAAGAATAAATAATGTGAAACTTTTATTTAATAGTTAACTTTTATCTTTTATTTTTTTATTATTATTATTATTTTTCCTTTTTTTGCGGTACACGGGCCTCTCACTGTCGTGGCCTCTCCCGTTGTGGAGCACAGGCTCCGGACGCGCAGGCTCTGTGGCCATGGCTCACAGCCCCAGCCCCTCCATGGCATGTGGGATCTTCCCGGACTGGGGCACGAACTCGCATCCCCTGAATCGGCAAGCGGACTCTCAACCACTGCACCGCCAGGGAAGCCCTATAGTTAACTTTTATTTAATTCCAGCTGATTATTTTGTGGGTTTAACAATCTGGGTTAAAGAAACCTTAATCATTGCTATCCTCAGATTTCCAGGCTGTTTGGGAAACTGAGTGCCGTTCCTTCAAATATGCTGCTTTCACAAGCTTACTTCTGTCTGGCAATGCTCCACATTAAAAAATGACACTGAACTCACAATAATTTTAATTAGACGATTTAAAATGGTGTTAATTTTTTTTTTAAAAAATGTATTCTCAGAGAAATCTCAAATTTATTGACTTATGCCAAATAATTAAATTTTTAAAACTACATTAAAGCTTAAAGGCTACAGCACAATAATAATCTAGGGTAAATGTGTGATATTCCAATTTTGGAAACTAGTTTATTACATATATTCACTGAGCAATGTGAAGTTCTTTTTACTCTAGAACCAAAAGTAAAATTTTAAGACAGCTGGTAAGCTTGATACCAAAAAAAGCAATTCAAGAGGTAGAATTTATACAACAGAATCTCCCATATGGGACAGTTATAAACCCAGGGAAGCAGATCACTCTAGGAGGACTGCATTTTCTGGAAAGACATATAGACACCATTACAGAGGATACAGAGGATAAAGGACAGCCATACTTTATATTTAACTTACTTGGCAAGCTAGGCACATGGCAGCAGAAGCATGCTGCAAAATTCTAGAAAAGATCTGTTGAAATATACCAAGTCTTAGTGAGAATTCTGTCCTTACCAATAATCCACAGTTCAGCCTACTGCAGAGATAAAAGAATCATAGAATTATATGCCGACTCTGCAGATTGTTGAAAGGGGAAGACTAGTACCCAAGGGCCAGATCCCCAAGAAGAAAGGCATTTCCACAGATCATGTTTTCACAACCTCTCTTTACTGCACCAAAAAGCAGAAAAGCATGTAATGTCCCAATGGGTGTCCTTGGGAACATTCCTTTTTCAAGTATGTGCTCTGGGAAGTCAACAGAGATCAGAAATAGGAGATAAGATGGAAAAGGAGAAAAAGTCAGTGAGCAGCCAAACTGTACACTTCCCCACCGTGTCTTTTAATACTCTACAGGTACAAAAGGACATTCCAGAGGAAAATGTCCAGAGGGGCCGTATAGACAACCACAGAGAGCATGGGCTCCACCAAGCGTCTGCTTGTCCAATCCCAGGCCAGTAACAGAACAGGACTCTCTCTCTCTGACCCTGCCCTCGGGGGAAAGCACCCAGACTGGATGTCTGAAGGTCCTGAGGTGGGGGCTCCAAGGGTGTCCAGGGGCTGTGTACCCACGGGTCAGCTGGACCTCTGCATAGCACGTTTAAAATGAACAGAAATAACCAAGATGTACAGAGGAAATGTGCCTTTCTGGGTTTTTTTAGTATGTATTTATTCCATAAATTTTATTTTTCATATTTGTATTTCAGCAAAGTCACTAATTGTGTTGTTATACAATCAAGATATTCACATCAAGTATGTTCTACATTTATTTTTTCACCTCTTTATTGGAGTATAATTGCTTTACAAAGTTGTGCTCATTTCTGCTGTACAACAAAGTGAATCAGCCATATGTATACATATATCCCCATATCCCCTCCCTCTTGAGCCTCCCTCCCACCCTCCCTACCCCACCCCTCTAGGTTTTTTGTGTTTTTATTTAATTTTTATTGGAGTATAGTTGATTTACAGTGTTGTGTTAGTTTCAGGTGTACAGCAAAGTGAATCAGTTATACATAAATATATACCTACTCTCTTTTAGATTCTTTTCCCATATAGACCATTACAGAGTATTGAAGACCTACTGTGCTATACGGTAGGTCCTTATTACTTATCTGTTTTACATAGAGTACTGTGTATATGTCAGTCCCAATATCCCAGTTTATCCCTCCCCCCTTACCCCTTCGTAACCATAAATTCGTTTTCTACATCTATAACTCTATTTCTGTTTTGTAGATAAGTTCATTTGTACCCTTTTTAAGATTCCACATATAAGCAATATCATATGATATTTGTCTTTCTCTGTCTGACTTACTTCACTCAGTATGTGCCTTTCTTTTTTCTCTGAATCTGAGTTCACCTTCAGTACAAGCCCTCAGTTTCCCTGGTTAATAGCAAGGACAAAAGAAAACAAACACAAAACCAGAGTGAATTCTCGACCTGCCTTGTAGGTACCTTAGCAATGGAAGCTGGAAATAAGCAGCCGGCTCCTTTGGGGTCGCTCACTCTCTAGGGTGCCCCTCCCTCCTCCTGGGGTGGCATCTGCTCAGCGGTCTAGGAGCCACTATGCAAGGCAGACCCCTCCCCGCACTGAGTTCCTGAAGGAACCGGCAGGGAACCCCTTCTGCTCTGGAATCCTGGGCTTCTTGGGCACCCCTATTTCTCCTATGACCCGGGCAGCTTTGACTGCAAGGTGTCTCATAAAACCAGCCCAACTAGAGGTGGAGTTCCCTCCTGCCCCACCGGCCACTAGGCCACCCCCTCCGGCTTCCCCACTAACCAGGAAGGTCCTTATCCCCTTCCAAGGTGTAGGAACTCTTCTTGATCAAATTCTGGATCCTCCCTGCTAGAGGCTATAACAAAGTCCAGGCTGCAGCCTCTATGTTCTGCTTTTAAATGATTACAGCCTAGGTTTCAGGTTCTGAGAAAAACCCTTTTCTCCCCCCAGAACTTGGCTCTCGCCTTTAACACAGGGCTCTGGTGGCCACTGTCCCCAGAATGCCCTTTCAATGCTCACTCGAAACATCACTGCTCAGCGTGTGTGTCATGTTTCAGGTCCCAATGTGCACGGTCCACTAAGCCGGCACTTTTCAGCTCCAAGGCCTGGATGGTCCCAACCAATTGGTTCAGAATTCCTGTGTCTGCCCACCGGGCCTGGAGGTGATCGGCAGAGGCTGACCACCAACGTCCATCCCTGGTAAGGCTCTCAAATTCCTGCGGCTCCCAGCCAGTGCCACCAAGTTTTCCCCCAGGGGCCGGAGTCCAGACCTCAGGGGTGTGGCCAACCCTCCTTGGCTAGCCACCTCCTCCCCAGCCCCTCACCTCTTAGATCCCTCCTGGTGCTGATGCAGACAGCTTACAGAGAGCATCCTGGTGGGCTCTGTGCCCTCTTGGGGTTCCCTTTTCCCGAGTTGATTTCCTGTTCTGTCCCTTAGTGGGGTGGGCCCTGTCCCTGTTGGAGGGACAGAACAGCCTCTGAGGATGGCTATGCGAGTGTGAGTGTGCGTTGGACTCTCCGTATAAGTAAGAATAAATCCCCACTGTGACCCCTCATCTTCACCCACCTGCTCTGTAGAAAACCTAACTTTGGATCTCCAGCTGTCTCCCTCTGAGACCCAAGCTTGGGAGGAGAAAGGATGACCCGGGGGATGTTCCCCTAAAGCTCCAGGTTCTGTGTGTGGCCCGGCAGCACAGGTTACCGGTTCAGGGGCCGACAGCACTCTGGTATGCAGACGTCAGTGAGCAGCCCAGCGGGCCCCTGACCTCCTGTGAGCCCTGCGGGGACGTGACTCAGGCTGTGCTGGCCTCACAGGTGTGCCCTTGGCTCTAACCCAGCGTGGGTCACATGCAGTACTGTTAGATGGCCCCGCCACCGTCCTTTGCCTGAACAAGGCAGACAGGGAATCTACAGAAGCAGGTGTTGGGACGGGAATTACACGCCTTTAAAAAACACTTGTGGGGCTTCCCTGGTGGCACAGTGGTTGAGAGTCCGCCTGACGATACAGGGGACACGGGTTCGTGCCTCGGTCCAGGAAGATCCCACATGCCGTGGAGCGGCTGGGCCCATGAGCCATGGCCACTGAGCCTGCGCATCTGGAGCCTGTGCACCACAACGGGAGAGGCCACATCAGTGAGAGGCCTGCATGCCGCAAAAAAAAAAAAAAAACACTTGTGCCCTGCTAAACCACAGGTAATACAAAGACTAAAGAAAACACATTTAGCACTCACGGCTTGTAGCAGGCTGAATAATGGCCCCAAATGTTTCTGCTCCTAACCCCTGGAACCTGTGAATGTTACCTTGTAAGGGTAAGGCCTTTGCAGATGTGATGAAGTTATGGATCTCGAAATGGGGAGATGATCCTGGATTATTCAGATGGGCCCTAAAGGCAAACACTGATGTCCTTAAAAGAGGGGGAAGTGAGGGATTTGACTGAACATGGAAGAAGAAAAGGCCATGTGACCAGAGGCCAACAGTGGAGGGATTTCAGTCCAGTGAACCTGACTTTGGATTTGTGGCCTCCAGAACTGTGAGAGAACGAATGTGTGTTGTTCTAGGTCACCCAGCTGGTCCTTTGTTACAGCAGCAACAGGAAACTTATCCACTGCTCTGATAGCTTGCCACCAGCCCAGAGAGGGACAGCTACTCCCCCATAGCCACAAATCCAGGAATCCCAGAGACAGGACCCCAGCCTGGCGGTCTGGTCCCTGAGCCTCCTGTCACCTGGTGTCTGGTGCAGGCATAGGGGAGGTACTGGGCAGGAGGCCCCAGCCTCCTTGTGAATGGCATTCAGTGCTACAGGAGCAAGCTGTGAGGACACTTACCTCCTATAAGGCTGTGACCCATCCATGGGCTCAAGAAACACACATACCCCTCCTTGCACCGGGCCACGGTCTTCCACTGACTCTGGATTCACTGATCACGTCTGCACAGAGAAAGGCCTGGCACACAGTAAGGGCTCAGGAGATGCTGGTGAATGAATGAATCACAAATTGTTATACTTTCCAGCTTCCGCGTGCAGAGCCCCAGAATGTGGTGCCCCACGCAGGCAGGTGGGAGACTGGGTGAGCAAATGCCTCCACGGGAACTGGGGCCTCGTGCCATTATAGGGCCAGAGGTGCAGCCTGGACAACACAGCAAACTCCCCGTCCCCCCAGGGCTGCAACCTCTCCTTCTCTGAGGAGGTTGGAACCCCAGCCTTGGGGGAAAAACCCCTTCCACGTTGCTCCTTCCTCAGCCCTAAGGTGCCGCACGGAGTCCTCTTTACACATGCAGCCGCTCCATCGTGCTTCCACAGCTCCTTATATTACTCTCCTCCTGTTCAGATCACTGTGTGCTTTCCGTCTCATGATCGAATCCTGCCAGATAGGAAGGAAATCTAATTAAAGGGCTGCCTGACCTGTGTCAGAGTCCTTCTGGGGACAGTGGCCTCAGGGAGACCGGAGGAGAGATGGGGCACATCTGGAAATGGCTTCAAGTGGTGGACACAGACCTGTCCATTGCTCTCCAGGGGCAGCCACACCTCTGATGGCTGCCAGCCTCATCTGAAATCGACCAAATTGGGAGAACCAAAGCTGTGTGTTGCTGGGTAACCTGATGACCTATTCCTCGTATCTATGAGGAGGACAGGTGTGGACAAAACACACCCAGCTTCTCTCCACCCCTCCCTCTTCCTGCCCTGGGGAGGAGGGACAGCTCATCAACACAGTGACCTGGTGAGGAAGCGCTGCCATGGTCAAGCCGCTGCTTCACGTCCTCGCCTGGGAAGCCACTCCCTCTGCTGCTCCTTGTGATAAGGATGGGGTGGGGAGGGGACGGGGCAGCTGCCAGCGCTGCCCTCCTATGCCCGTCCCTGTGCAGAAAAATGATTCTCACATCCCTACTACAGCCACTGCGGTGATTTGCATAGCCACCTCCCACTTGCAGGGGTTTTATGCAGCTCTGCATGTTAAAGAAGGTGCAGGCATTCTTGTTTGCAGTTGAGATAAAGAGAAAGAGCAGCCTGGGGTGGGAGGGCTGCCATGGGAACTCCAGGAGGTGAGGGCTCACCTACAGACCTGGGCCACCTGGACTCCAGCACGTCAGGGAATTTGCCAGACAGCCCTGATCTATTGCACCATCTCTGCAGGCACACCTGGGGAGGACACTTCCTCTCCCTTGCCTTCGACTTCTGAGACCCGTTCTAGCAACTTGAATATTCATGAAAACCTGCGTGTCTGAGATCAGTGTGACCCTTCCCCAGGTCATGCTGTGAACAGTAGGACAATACATTTAGATTTGTCTAGAGTTCAAACTACTAGATGCCTTTCAGGCTAGATTGTGTCCCTGCTAATTCCTGAACCTGACCCCTGGCAGCGTCCACAGCCTCTGAGCCGCCCCCTTACCTGCCTCCCAAGATGCTCCAGAGACAAGGCAGTTCCCCCACCTCCGAGCTGGTGCAAGGGCAAGTACTGGGTGGTTCAAGGTCACACTTCCTGAGGCCCCTAGTCAGGCTTGTGCCAGAGAACACAACTGCAGTCCTGCAGGCTGTGGCAGGCAGGGCACGTAGCTAAATGCCAAGGCTGAGAGAGGGTGGAGGAGGCAGGACTGAGTGGAGATGCAGGCCTGGAGCTAGGGGTGTCAGACGAGGGTGTCCTGTAGGCCGCCGGCCACCTGGCACCACTCCAGAGGGTGCTCAGAGGTCTGGCCACGCATGTCCCCAGGCCATGGCTGGAATGAAGCCCCTGCAGAATGGCGTGCTCTCTGGACATGAGTGATGTCATTGAGAAGTGAGGGACGCGGTTGTCAAGAATATGCATGAAGTTACTGCCTCTTGTGAGCTCTGCCCAGGGGAACTCCTCTGACCTGGACTGACCGGTCTGCTCTTCAGTGTGTGGCCATCCTGTGGGGCCAGGTGGCAGCCTGCCTGCTCACTCCCGGGCAGTGGCAGGATCACCTGTAAAATGCACACCCAGTCTGGAAGGCTGCAGGGGGGCGAGGGAAAAATCAGGTCCCCATCTCAGCACCTTAGTTACTGTCAGTAAATGGACTTTTTTTGATACAGAAAAGATTGCAACACTCACTGTTAAGTGGCATGAAGGAGAAACAATGAGAGGACAGGGGAGTTAAAGTCCCCGGTGTCAAGGACATGAACGTTTTCCTCTGTCTCCTCAAGCTCACAAAATCAGATTACCTGGCATGTGGCTGGCAGGTGAGGCTGGAATGAACCCAGGGGCCGAGGGGAGGTGCCTGGGGCTCAGGCAGGCTTGTGAGTCAGGCTGGACTTCATCATCTGGTAGTGATTGTTTGTGGGAGTCAGACAGGACCTGGGCGGAGTGCAAAGGGAGGGATGAAGGAGGCTGTGTAGGGGCCGCTTCTGAGCAGGGTCAGGAACCATGGGAGCCGGCTGCGAGTTAAGGCAGATGGCCTAGACGTGAGCCTGGGAGTCACATGCAGGTCAGAAGCGTGGTATTTTGGATGGTGGCCATGTGTGCAGGGACTGGAGACCAATTAAAGGATCTGGGTGAGACCCCAGACACCCTTCACACGTTGTTCTTCCAACTTCCTTCAGCTATGAGCTACGAGCTGCCATAACGGAGTTCAGTTTGGTAGGTTTCTCCCCCATAAAGACAGTTTCTCTCTGTTTACTGCCTCTCTCTTAACCCAAAGCTCATCACATGCACATTTCTTTCACTTTAGAGCAAACTCTAGGACATACAGAGGAACCTACTGTGCCTACTTTCCATGGGCTCCTAAGGAAGATAAACCCGAACTGGCCAGGAAAGCGTGACCAAGTACACGTCTAGATCCTTATAAACATAATGGGTTCACAGAACTGAGCAGGAATTCATGACAACTGCACCCACGCTATTGTGTACTCTGTTATTCAGTGCCACATTTGTGGGTGAATCTAGGGAGGGAGACTTTATTATGGAATTGCAAACTTATTGTATGACTGTGAGTTCCCAGCTTGTTGGCACTTGTATCAAAAACCGCACATGGGGGCTTCCCTGGTGGCGCAGTGGTTGAGAGTCCGCCTGCCGATGCAGGGGACATGGGTTTGTGCCCCGGTCCGGGAGGATCCCACATGCCGCGGAGCGGCTGGGCCCGTGAGCCATGGCTGCTGAGCCTGCGCGTCCGGAGCCTGTGCTCCACAACGGGAGAGGCCACAACAGTGAGAGGCCCGCGTACCGCAAAAAAAAAAAAAACTGCACATGGTGCTCAGATCAGAGGCATAAAACAGGAGGAGAAGTCACTAAGTGTAGGGGACACCCAACTGCTGCTTCCTCAAAATCTCACAGCATCTCAAAGGGCAGACACTCTCCCTTTCATAGCTATCATCTCCACCTGGCCACTGGGATCTCTTGTTAAATCTGCCCTGTGCTCTGATCTTCCCATGGGCCTTTGCTCTTAGCATCTGCCTCTGTGCCCTTCGTTCCAGCCCTAGAGCTTGTCTTGGCTTTGCCAGGTTGCTCTGAATTGATCTGATGTCCGCGTGGCCCAGCTCTGCGCGCTGGTGTCCCCTTGCCAGGTGACCCCTGAGGTCTACCAGCCGCTGAGCCTCCCTGGTTTAGATCCTTTCCTGGAATCTGATCAACCTTTCCTCTCCTGTCTAGCCCGGAAGCATGACAAAGAAGAAGCCCAAATCTTTTAAAATATATAGGCAGATTTTGAATTGAGAGCCTTAAATCCGCTTCGTGTTGTAAAACACAAAGTTTCAGATTCTCCTCTCTGTGCTCGCTGCCGAGTGTATGGAGGAGAGGAAGGACACAGAGATTAAATGCCCACAGTTTATAAGCTTTCCACCTGGGAAGACAACTTCTTCCATGCCAGCTGCTCCGTCTCTGGGCAGAAAAATAATGTCATTCTTCCAACAATTTGCATGCTGAAATATATACAGAAGGCTTGTACTTTCCGCCTATCACTGGGGCAGAGTTTGGAGATTTTTCAGGACAGGCTGGAAGATACCAGCTCTTCTTTGACTGTTCAGGAGGGAGAGAATCATGGGTTTTCCTGAGAACTATAAAAGGTAAAATGAAACTTGAAAGTAGATCCGTTCCACCATCCAGGTAACTAACAGGCCTTGAACCCTATGGCGTGCTGGGCCCCTCTGGGTGGGAGAGATAGCCGTGAGCGTGGCATTCCAGAGGAAAGGTGATCAATAAGCAAGCCACCTGGCAAACAGAGGCTGTGGTACCAGGGGAAGGAAGAGGAAGAAGAGAATAAAGCCAGGTGAGCAGATAGGATGTGATTATCTGTTCTGAGAAGGTGTTTGTGAGCAAACCTTCTGACATGGAAAGATAGGAAAACATGAGAACCGTGTTTCCCACGACTGATCAACCGTGCTTTTTTTCAACAAAGTGACTTTTCAGTGTCTAATCCCATGTCTGTCCCTGCTAAGAGGGGCCTGTCAAATGTTTGAGGCAGTTTGAAAAAGCACAATCTACATTTCCATTGATTTAACTGGCCTTCATTATTATATATTGAGTTTATTTTTGAATCCCAAATTGTGCTGAAGGATGCTATCAGATTTGTACGCTTATCACACTGGATGTGGCTTAAAGACATTTCAGAGACATTAGCCAAATTCATCGGTCCTTTTGAGGAAACAGGTAGAGAAAGTTAGAGAGTGAGAAGCTTTTATTTGAATTACTAAGAAGTAACAATTGTGAACTCAAATTTCCCCAAAGATATTACTGTTTAGTTACTTTTGTATCTTAGTGATTTTACAGACCCACAGCTAGTTTTGTTCATAAACGCAACCTTAATAAAGTAATGATAAATACTCTGGTTTCTGTCTGTAAAGTAGTGTCACGTGGTTACTGATTTGGAATTATGTAATTTGGGAACTTGGATTTTTTCATCTCATGAAGATAGAATGAGACAACTGAAATAAAATTGCTCAATAACAGAATCATGATGTTAATTAGTTGTCCAAGGCATGGTTTCCCATTTGAATCTGACCCAGGGCATTAAGCACAGTACAAACTGTGGTGTTTGCAACATTGTAGATGAGATTCTTTTTCTCTGAAAATTATCCATACTTTTCTCTTTTGCAAAGATAAAAACTGGGTTCTCTTCCTCCATAATTTGTGTGAGTCTGAGGGGCAGTTTTTCCAGTTATCCAAGTCTTTACAAATGAGATGTGATATGGGAAAAACAAATCCAATTTGTCACATCAGATTGGCTGTGCTGTTCTTGGTCTTGGGTCTGCAGAAACGCTGAACTCTATTCAAGAGATGCAATCTTTATTCTGGAAGGATCACTGCAACTATTTCCCATGTAAATCAACTGGATTTGGAAGCAAGACTTAAAGCAAAGGAAATGATATTCATGTTGAATTTGGTCTTTACTGATCTGATACTGCCAACTATTTTTTTCTTTTGTTTTATTTCTTTTCAAAATAATATGCATTATTTTTCATTTACATGCATTAAAATTCATTTAAATTAAAGTACTATTAAACTTATATGTCAATTTCTACATTCCAGGCATTGTTCTAAGTTCTTTATAAATATTAACTTTGTCCTCATATCAACCTTCTGGAGTAGGTTCTGGTTTTATCATATCCATTACACAGATGGGAAAATAAAGTTTCATGTAGGATAGGAAACGCACTCTGGGATTCTCCATTTTATTATTCTTACCTGAAAAATATTTTAAGCTTATATTAATTTAATATTTAATTCATTATATCAATTTTCCTTTGCAGTATGTATGCACTTTTAAGAGTATGTGATTGAGTTTTAGGTCCATAACAAAATCTAAGATTTTGTTTTATAATAAGCAAATTTAATCTATTGTGTGTGTTGATATAATTTTTTTACATCTTCTGTTGTCCCACCTATATTTTCTTATTTTCATTTTTCTGTTGTTATTCTCTGGGTTTTTTTCCATGTACTCAAAATCTCTTTACTTTTCTCTTCCCATGTATTCTCTTTATTTTTACCACCACTATTTACTTTTAACTTTTCAAAAGGATTTTAGCTTAATTCTCTGATATCCAGAGTCATGAAGAAAGCAGTATATATTAATACTACCAGTAGAGTAGAATTTTTATCCATCTCATTTAGTCAGACATACATATGCGGATACACTTTATTTTTCCATAATGGTCTTTGTCATTTTGTAATGTAAGCAGTTACCTAAGCTCTCTATTTACCTATTTTAATGGTAAACTCTACTCATGTAATATCATATCTCCCAAATAATAAATACATAAGTATCTAGATCTTTTCAAAGCTGAAAAAAATCTATACACTTATGATGTTCCAGGCAAAATTAATGACAAAATGCACAGCCAGCCACATCTTGAAAAAAACATAAGGACAAAGACACGTGATGATTCTATGAGGATCCAGGCTGAAGAGCCCAACAGGTCACCAAGAAAACAAGACTGAATTTGCCTCTGGACCTCTCCTCTGCCAAAGCAAATGCCAGATCACAGCGTGCCATGCTTGAAAGAAAACATGCACCGTGGTTTGGACATTCTATCCAAGTCAACTTTGTCATAAGGTGGGGAACAGAAATACCTTGTCAAATGTGCTCTTGGTATCCCTTCCCAAAGATAGTCTGACTTGAGTTCAATTCTTCCATCGTCTTCCTTGAGGACACTTGCTCCGTGTTGGTCGCCTCCAGTCCTTGTGGTATCAGGCGGACAAAGAGGGGTGCAGGGATTCTGTGCTGTGTGTTTAGATTATTTCATGGAGCCCTCACACATATGCAAGACGCTGCTGTCACTCTGGTTGCTATGTAAGAAAACTGAGTCCCAGAGAGCCGAGGTCAGCTGGAAAGAGGCTGAAGGAGCATCTTAACAGGCTGGTAAGACCAGAGGGCGATTCTCGGCACGGGAAGGAGTGGAGACAGCCCCTGTTAGGGCTGCAGTCAGGAATTTACTGAAGGATGATTAATATTGAAAGATAAAGGGAATGGGGGGGGAAGGAGGATGACATTAGAAAAGAACAAAACTGACTTTTACAGAAGGGAAACGAGCAAGAAGGGAGATGGGGTGGTGAGATGTTTGCTGCAGGTGCCTCGCTCCAAGTGGCCCAGGCCAGGCACGGAGATGACAGACACGGGTCCATGGGTGGATCCTGGACCCCTCCCTGGCTGCACGGCGCACTTGGTATCTACTCCTCCTGTGCTGCTCTCCAGAACGTTCAAGGGTGGAGGACTGATGCTCACCGCTCTGTGACGTGGAAAATGCAGAGGTGGCAAGTGGCATCCAGGAGCCTTCAAAGCAATTCAGAGCCTTTTACGATCACTTGAATCAATGAATTTAAAAAAGGATTGGATATGGTATGTCTACTTCATTTCATTGCTCTAGTCATCCTTATTTTTTTTATTAGAATATAAAATTTGTATTTGTGTGTCTGCTACAGTCTGAGAAGAGAAAAAGTGACTCATCACCTCATACTGTTTGAAAAGCCATGTTCTGGTTGACTTTCCCATCTGTTTGTGCCTCCTCAAGACTCAGGGTGCTATGCTTTTTCCTAAATGTAATGGGAACGACCTCCCAGTTACTGTCATGCTTCATTGTCACAGTGACACAGTCCACACACAGGCCATGTTAAACAACAAGACATTCCTTGGAATAAGCGTAATTCTGAACTGTATTCTCCTTCCCACACCTGTGAAAGGGGATACTCCTCTCCATCTCCTTCCACGTTGAAGGAAGCTCTGGGAAGCACAGCCTTCCTGACTCTCCACTTCCTCTGCACTCAATGCTTCCCAGGAGGAGGAGAAACATAGGTCTGGTGATTTTGGAAGAGCAACTGGACGCCATAATCTCTCCCTTCCTTTTCCCTCTTGGGAGCTGCCAGACCCCCAAGGGCACGTGCTATTAATTTTGTTTGTCCCCATGGCATTGTGTAGGTGCTGCCCCTTTCAAAAGGACTGGAAGGCCAACACTTTGGGGGGGGCGGGAAATAAATTTAATGTCTGGGAATGTTGACAATTACAAAATAGACCTCATTTGTGGGAGCAGTATGTACTTGTAAGGAGGGTTTGGGTGGACTTGGGGTTTGTATTATAATATCTGGTGGGTTTGGAGGCCTTTCAGGCTAGGCAGATGTTTTTGTGAGGCCATTCTGCTTCTTCCACCAGTGCCAACTCATGATTTACTGATCAAGCAAGAACGAGAGGTGCCAAGCTTCAGGCTCCTTCCTACTTAGAATCTGGGGGATATTTTTCCCAGGTCCACAGAACATGAAAAGGAAGAGCTGAGCCGGAGGCAAAGGTGGGAGGTGCCGGGTCAAGGTGTAGACCCAGAACGTGTGCACTGCAAGGGCAGCCCTGCCTAGCAAACGTGGCCAAGGCAAGGATTCTGTTCTAATTGTTTCTACCTCAGGAAGACTGGAGGGAAGATTCCAGGATGTAAACCAGGGAGATGCCTTCTGGAAGCAGGATCCAGGAGACCACTGAGAAGCACAGAGGCAGCCCTGAGAGCCTTCATCGGTGATTCTTTTCCAGATGCAATTCATTCTAGTGTCTTTTCTTGGCTCCCAGATTCTCCTTGAACTTTATAGCCTCTGTCAAGTCAAAACACTACAGATATTCCCTTACTCAACACTTTCTGCTCGTCATGATTTCATTTTTTTAAATTGTTTTACAGCCATGATGGTTAGTGGTGAATGAAAACAATCAGGTCAACATAATGGGCATTTCATTAAGTTAAGGTCATTCAATTTAGACAGAAGTCTTAATTCTGAGATAACACACTTACCATATTTCGTCTTACCTTAGGAAAATGAAAGGCTGGCAACCCCATGGTGGGTTTCTTTTAGAATTTTCATTTGGAAGTTTTACTAACCCATAAAATCTAACACTCTGCCCTACATTCACTATTGTCTGTCCTATTCACAGAAGTACTTACTTAAAATAACTTGATTACTCTCAACTTGTTTTCATTTGTGTGCATTGTCTAATTTCCAGCTTCTGCCAATCCTATTTCTTAAATAAACTTAACATCAGTCCATTTTTCCACAACCCCATTGTCACTGTGCTTGTCAAGGCCACCATCATTTCTCACCTGTTTTCTGATAAATTAGCCCATATTGGTCTCTCTCCACAGTGTTGGCATCTACCATCTACTTCCTGATTCTGATCCTGCGACTCTCTACGCAAACTCCTTCAGAAGTACACCATGACCCTTCTCATTCAGAGGGTCCATTCAGAAAAAACAAACGAGCAGCATGCAGGAGGATGGTGTGAAGAAGAGGCTGGGACATGTGAGGTGAATTCCAGAGGCAGAGACGGAAAAACTGGCAGCAGCAAAACATTGGGAATGAAAACTTTTTATGTTCTAGAATGATTCAGAGTACTGGGGAGACATCACGGCAGTAAAGCAGAGGTACACTTGCTGAAAGCTTGTTAGAGGTGGGAGTCAGAGAAGAACCAGCTGTACTTGTAGGAAGAGGATCACGGGTGATAGTGATGGCTAGAGGTGAGGGCACAGGTGATCCTATCAGCCTGGCTGCACACAACCCTGAGTGGCGGACAGCTCCCGCTTGTGGATACACAGAGATCAAAGACATGACTGAAGCAGAACACAAAAGGCCTTGCACAGCAGTGGAAGGGAAACAGCATTTGGGAAACTCAGAGGTAGAGTGTCTATGTGGAAATGACCTCCCTTAGGAGTCAGAAGGAAGTTTCAACTCTAGTTACCCCCTATCCAAGGAGAAACCTGCCTTCTCTAAAACAAAAACACAAAATCATGAAGAAATATGAGATCAACATGGAAGTAAAAAATATAGAGAATAATTTGCTCATTTAACAAATACTTATTGGTCATGAAAAAAATTATGTAGTAATGAATTATAAACACAGCAAGTGGAACAAGTTAAAAGTAGAAGCAGCACCCTGAAAAAAATCAAAAAGTAAACTTTAACACATTTCACATAATACAGGAAATAGAAGAGAAAGATCAAATTGATGTCAGAAGATGTTCAACAAAGCATGTGGATGACTGGTTTGTGCATCACATGGGACAGAATTGGGACTTGGAGGGGTGTCAGATAACCTCTGAGCTAAGACACCATGGGACCAGGAGTCTAACACTAATGATGGGAGAGAGGGTAAGGAGGAGGTTGGGAAGGTACTCTATAATGTTAAATATATGTTGAGGTGATAAGACACAATCCCAATTTAAGAAGCATTCAATTGGGAAAAATGAATATCACAACTGAGGAAATGCAGATAAGAATAAAAAGTCTACTGATCAAAACTTGGGGGGAATTTAACCTACAAGTTTAGATAGGAAAAAACAATATATCTACCTTAACAGTATAATGATGTGTTGGCAAAATCATTCCAAAGAAGCCCACGTTAATAGATGTACCCCTAAAAAATATCTCAAGCCTAAAAGTACAGAAAAATAAGAGGTAACATCATCATTCACACAGCCTCCTTTACTTCTTCATAAAATGCAACCTCTCTTGAAAGTACTAGTTCAAAGTTTGTCTTTTCCCTGAGTTATAAGTTCAGTGAAGAAAGAAGCCCCATGATGGATTCTCAGTAGGTAGATAACTATTCACAACTAGTCATGAGTAATGAGCGGCTAATTATAACAGGAAGGGGCAAAAGAAGCTATTCTAAAATGACTGAAAATCTTGATGAAGTTAACTATTTTCTAGGAACACATACATTGAAAAATTGCTTCAAGAAGTAGGAGGAAAACAGAATAGTCCATGAACAATAAAAACATTGAATAATTAGGCAAAAAGTTCCCTCCAGAACATAAATCAGACCCCAATAATTTTATAAGTGTGTATTTTCAGATCTTGGAGGCATAGATAATTGCTATTTACTTGAAATGCTCATTTGGAAATTTTTCTGGTTAATTTTACGAAGTTGCCAAAGACCAAACACTAAACCTGAAAAGGAGGTCTGCGCATGTGCATTTCCTCACCTCCGCTTCGCTCCATCCCTGAGGGAGGGACTCCTGCCCCAGCGTTACAGGACAGCCAGACACAGGACGCCCAGCCCGGGCACGTGAGATGGGCAGCATTTATCAGCCATGCCTACTCACAGCCCTGGGAGGAGGACACCGCACACTACGTGCGGCCCCATCAGGAACAGAGTCGACAGTCAGGGCTGTGGGGAGGCAGGTGTCATTGTATCCACAGGGTGGGCTGTCCCCGGGTCCCAAGGGGGATCGTAATCGGATTGTTTGAATGAGTCATGCACTGGCCTGGAACTGAAACCCACTACTCAGGTAAGCAGGCCCCCTTCCTCCCCAGTGCCTCTGCTTCCCAAAGAGCTACAACCCACCCATTTTCTTTCTCTCTAGAATGTTTCTTAGAATTAAAGGTATCAAATAACAATATACACATTCCTTGCTCACTTACTTTAAATGATAGGTGGATGGATGAACATACACACACGCACGCACGCTCAAACCAGACTACCATTGCACTCACAGACGTGTGCACGCCCACTCTGGCTCACACACACAGACACATATAAAACATTTCTAGGTGGGATCACTTCCATGGCAGCAAGCTATCCCAGAGGCTGGACACACCCTAGCCACACAGGCATCTCCCTCCGATGAATACTCGGGAGTACCCCAGCTGTCGCCCTCCCAGACCCCCCTCCCTAGGGAGCAGGTGGTGAGATTCACCACCCTCGCTCCATCTCAGCCTGGGTTGCTTACAGAATCCTCTGGGAAGATTTTACAAACACAGATGTCCAGTCACCACCACACACCCATGGTACTTCTCTGGTGGTGGGGCCTGGGAATCAGGAGGTCTGCAGCCTCTAGAGATTCTGTAGGCAGAGCAGATGGAGGACCACTGCCCTACGAGCCTTCTCAGGGCCAGGGTTCCATGGGCCTCCACAGAGAAGTCCACTGGGAGGGGAGCACTGCAGGCGATGGGGAGAGCAGCAGGCTTGCTCCAGGTGGCATGAGATGGAATGTCTTCCCTTGATGAGGGGCTAAGCCTCTGTGCTCATAGGTCTCCTGGGTGCACAAGGAAGACAGTGGCAAGCAGACCCCCTCCCCAAGGTGGCACAGGGCAACTGAGAAGAACTATCTCCCCCACGAGCTCAAAGATGTCCACCTGTGCCTCGCCCACTGTCCCGGACCCTCGGCTGAAAGGCCCCTGGTGGGATTCTTTGAGCTCCTCCAGCTGCTGGATTCAGTTGTTATCTTGTTACTTGGGCCTTGGGATGGAAAGAGGGCCATGCCTGGATACTCATGTTAGAATTTCAACTTGACATTCCTTCCTGGTCCATAGAGAACTCACTGATTGTACTAGTTCTGGGGCTGCTATTACAAAGCACACAGACTGGGCAGCTTAAACAGCAGAAACGTATTGTCTCATGGTTATCAGGCCTGCAGTCCCAGATCTAGGTGTCCACAGGGTTGGTTCCTTCTGAGACTGTGAGGGAGATTCCATTCCATGCTCTTTCCCCTGGCTTCTGGTGGTTTTCTAGCCATGTTGGGCATTCCTTGGCATGTAGAGGCATCACCCAATCCTTGCCTTCAGTGTTCACATGGCATTCTCCCTGTGTGTATGCCTGACCCACAATTCACTCAGCACTCAGGAGCAAACCCAGCCAAGATCAGCAAGCCTGGTCTGCACCACCAGGTAACCAACCAGCATATAGTCCTTGAGCAAGAAGAAATGGTTCTCATTTTAAGTTATGTGGTGTTTCCTTGCGTAGGGATAGCTAGCAGATATACCCACCTTCAACACTGATTTTACCTGTGGAATCATTAGAAGCAAATAAGTTTAGCAGAAGCCAGTGTAATTCTGGACCAGACGACACAAGGGAACAAATGTTGAGTCTTATTAATCAAGGTTTCCAAGTGATGGATCTTCTGGCACTGGTTACCTTATGAACAGCTTCAGCACTGGGGGGGATCAGGGGCCTCACTGCAGGAGGGGGTGTCAATTACCAACAATACTAATAACAAACAGTTAATGAATACTAGTGATTATCATACATCTATCATATTATTTTAATACTAAATGATTATATTTTATATAATGATAGAAAGTATTATTATTATTTGAGATAAATTTCTATGTGTTTAACAGGAAAGAGCTTACAAAAGTCACATTTTGAATTCAGGAATCCAGTATTGTTTGTCCTCCTTGGATCCCAATTTTCCTTTCTTCCTTTTCCTAAGAAAAGTCAAGTCTCAACGTGGAGGAACCCAGGTTCTAGAGTGTAGCCAGGAACAGAACCAGCATCAGAATCAGCAAGCTGTTTGCTGTCTGGTTAGGTCCGAGGCATCTGGGCCCACAGATGGAGGGCGTGTAACCCTGTTGGCCCTGGGAGCTGAGTGGCTCAGGTTCAGCCAGGACCATACGGGATGTCAAGGAAACACAGGGGCTGTGTTATGCCTAGCCAAAAATTTCCGAAGAGCATTCTTCCAGGATGGCCTGATTCCTAAAGTTGTACTAAGTCAGGCTTCATGGCAAGTTCTAAGTTTCACATAATCCATAAGACACATTGCCCTGTCCTAACCTTTCCCTTTAGGAATTCAAATTTTCTTGCATCAAAAATTTCCTTTTCTTGTTTCTTAATATGCTATTTTTCACACTGTAGAGGTATTCTTTCCACTTTTAAGCCTGTCAACCACTTTTTGGGAAAGTGTCATGGGGCCTGGCCCAGTCCGACCTCCCATGGGACAGGGAACAGTGCTCTTACCCCACTCACCTGGGAAGCCAAGGGCAAGTCCGGGTTGTCACCTGTGCCTCTGACCCACCAGCAATAGATGGGAGAGTCCTACAACCCCCTCCTTGGGTTACATTCATTTGATAGACTGGCTCACAGAACTCAGGGAAACATTTTACTTACCAGATTACTTGTTTATTACAAAAGGATATAACTCAGGAACAGCCATATGAAACAGATACTTAGGGCAGGTATGGGGAAGGGTGTGGGGTTTCCATGCCCTCTCCAGGCACCACTCTCCCCTAAACTCCACCTGTTCACCAACCTGGAAGCTCTGAGTCTGGTCCTTTTGGGGTTTTATGGAGGCTTCATTACATAGGCCTGCTTGATTAAATCATTGATCAACCTCCAACTGATTCAACCTCCAGCCCCTCTTCCCTACCTGGAGGTCAGGGGATGGGAATGAAAGTTCCAACCCTCTAATAACACGGTTGGGTCCCTTGGCAACTGGTCTCAATTTCGGCGCAAAGTCAGCTCATTAACCTAACAAAATACACCTTTATTGCCCTCTGCACTCAGGAAATTCCAAGTTTGGAGAGCTCTGTGCCAGAAACTGGAGGAAGACCAAATATATACATCTTGTTATAAATCACAAATGGGTTCCACGTGTCCTATGGCCTTTATTTACCTTGTCCACCAGTTTCCTTCACCTCAGCCCCCAACCTGGCCCCCGGGCTGGAGTTTGCCCTCTATCTGAGTCACTCAGAGCACTGAATTCAGTGAACGGCTAAAAAAACTGGAAAACGTTCATCCCTGAAAAGGATATTGTTTCTCTCTTCACAATGGAAAGATTCATTTTGGTTGTATTCAAAAAGGGAAAAACATTCCTAAAAGTGAACCCTTTTATACCAGCTATCCTTCTTTCATTTCATCTGTTGAACTTATAAAAAGAGAGCCCCTGGGTGTCCTCGTGTGATCGTAGGTAAGAGTTGGAAAATCTGATTCCCTTGCAGGCCACATTCAACACACTCAGCGATAATTAGAGACCCTCGTTTACCAAGCATGCAACGCCCTGAACTCAGGACACAAGGACCCTCTGCCGACTGCAGAACCTTTGCCAGCCCCCAGTCTGGCAGACACTAACCAGGAGCTGTGTGTCTGTGTGTGTGGAGCAGGGAGGGGGTTCTAAGGCCACACACACCCCCAGGCAAGCCTTTACGGAAAAATTCTCCCACTTTTGAAGAGTGTTTTCAAGGAAACAAATATGACAGAGAGATGGAGCAGAACGCCCTGCGCAGCCAGAGGGTCCCACTGTCCCTGCCCAGGCTGCCTGGCGCTGCAGGGCTGCCAGAAGCAAGCGGCACCTACAGGCTCAGGGCGAGCTGGGCGAAGGAGGCCTGAGACCGCTGCCACCGGTTTCCTCTCCATACTTTACAAAATGTGCAAAACCGGCCAAGCTGGGCTAAACTGAATAGGAAGGACTCTGGAACCATGAAGCAGGAGCCCAGACTCCTCGGATCTGCAGGAGGGAAGAGGTCAAGGAGGCCAGGAACAGTCAGTGGAGCAGAGTGGTCTCAGGCGGGACACGTGCCTGAGAACACGCACTGGCACACGTGTGAACTCAAGCTCCAGCGCACACACATGCACGGGGGGGGGACGTGCAAGCCGACACTGATGCGCATTCGCCTACACCCGGCTCATATACGCGCGTGCTCACACTGGAACGCGTGCACGTGCGTTCACACACACATGCCGTCAACAGGTGTAGAACACGAGCTGGGCTTGTAGCCGTGCCGGTGGACGCGCCTCTGCTGCGCCCTCAGACTCCTGGAGCTAGTAGCACAACTGCGCAGTCCCCGACCTGGGCCGGGACCAACCCGCGACCGCAAAGCCTCCGCGATCGATGGCTACACCTAGGCCCCCAGCAGCCCCGGCACAGGCCAGTCAACTGCTGCCCAGACCCCAGGGCCAGGAGCGCAGCTACATCCCAGGAGGACGAAGCTTCCTCGACCCCCCTCGTCTCCCATCACTTCACAGACTCGAGAGAAAAGCACATTCGTGTACATTCAGATTTGCGCATCCCTAAGGAAGTCCGGGCACCCCTGCTTCGCAGCTGATCTCCCCACGGGGCGGGAGGGCGGACCCAGCGGGACCCAGGCGCCGTTCTGCCGCATTCCGGCGGGCGGCAGGTGTCCGGCCATTGGATGCGCCGCTCCGGCCCTCGGGAGTGGGGATCGGGGCGCAGCGCGGCGAGGTGCCAGCCAGTGCAGCCGTGCGTGGACTGCAGGTCCGGAGAACAGAGAGGGTGGCCCGACCTGCTGACGCCGCCGCCCCGTGCTCGCGGTCCCCTTTCCACCCGCGTGCGCCCGGGACGGACGGCAAGGTGCCGACCGCGGGCCAGCGAACGCCCCGGTTCTCCCCGGTCCTCCTCCCCTCGCGCCTCACCCCGCCGCCCTCTCTCGCGCCTCTGTCGCCCCCCTCCTTTCTCCCCTCGCTTCGTCGCCCTCCCCTCCCCTGCCCTCGCCCTCCCCCTCCCCCGCTCTCCCACGGTGCGGGCGGGTTCTCCGCCACCGCCCCGCCGCCGCGGCCGCCACTCCGCCCCCAGCGCGGCGCGGAGCCGCAGTAATAACCCCGGCGCGGGCGGCGCAGTGACTGCGGGCATCGTCCTGCGCGCCGGTCGGGCTGGTCCTCGGTGCCCGCTTGCACGGTCGCGGGGCTGGGTAGCATCCGCGGCCCCGGGCCCCTGAGAGCGCCCCTGGATGGAGCCGTGCGTCCTCCCCGCGGGGGCGCAGCGCCGGCTGCGGGCGCAGGGCGCGCGGGGCAGCCCGGCCATGCTGGCCCCCGGCTGCGCGGCGCTCTGCCTGCTGCTGCTGGCGCAGGTGGGTGTGCAGGTGAGTCCCCGACTGCGGGGGCAGGGTCCCCCGAAGCTCCCCTCGCGCAGCCCCCGTCTCACCGAGGTGTCGCCGCTGTTTTCCAGCAGGCACCTGCGTGCGCCGTGGGACCCACAGCGGCCTCGCCGGGGAGCCCGAGCGTCCGGCGTCCTCCTGGCCCCGCGGAGTGGCCGGGCTGGGTGGAAAAGGGCGGTAAGTGCGCGAGGGGGGTTCGAATCCTTGCAGTGCAGCAGCTTGTAAACCCTCTAAGGCTAGTTTACCAGGCTCTGCAAATGTTCATAACTCTGGGAATTCTCTGTAAGGTGCTGCCGTGCTTCTTTCCAACCGTAAGAGCGAGCGCCTCTGAGTCAACTTTCACCAATATTTATATTGTTTCCCTGTAAAACAGAAATGGCTTACCAGCGTTATTACCATAAACATTAGGGAAGAAAGCAAGGGAATGTATTTATTTAAAAAAACGAACAAACACACACACACAATTAAAGAAGGAGGAAATAATCTAGGAGTTGCATTAATGTATACACAGCAATTATAAAGAGCTTATTATGCCTTTCTTCATCCCCTTGTCCCCTCCGCCTCCTGTTCCCCCTCTGGCCTTTTAAAATGAACATCCTTCACTGTCAGAGCACGGGACAAAAAGACAGTCATTTTGCTCAGTATTTATCACCTTCGTTTCAAAAGGGAGGTCTTCAAGAGTTGGCAGAATGGGTAATTAGCGTTTTGTGACGTCACAAGCAATGTCCAAGTCCTGTGTCATGATTTGCCAGAAAACAGGTCTGATCTTTCTGCAGTGTGTGGTTTTACTTTCACTGCTCACAAGCGGCATTTATCATTTCATGCCTCAGGGGATGGACCTCTCTGTCCTGAACTGCTTTTGGGTAAACCGGAAAGCAAGTGTGGAATGTCGGTAGCTACCGGGTTTTTAATCTGAACCCAGTCCACTGGCAGTTGCTAAATATGAGTACTTTGCATCAATTCCAACAATGCGTTGCCATCTCAAATGTTATTAGTGACTTACAGAGGAAGAACTAGGTTTTATTATCCCAACCTATTTTCAGAAAACCTAGAAAATTTGAGTTAATAATCAAGAATTTCTGAGTGCAGTTTCTTCATATTGATAAAATTCCATAAAGACAATCATTTAATATATGCATTAATTATTGAAATTCTCTCCTCCCGAGGGCTGTATGAAGAGTAATAGTGATCAATCCGATGAACGCGGGAACATAGGAACTTTTCCGCGACCACCAGAGGGCGCTAGATGTAAATAATAGAAAACGTTTAAAAATTACTTGTCACTATGTATTTGCAAGAGAAAGTTATCTATTTAAAGCTCACTTCCTTGGTCTTGCCCTTGTCTTCTTTAATGTTTCTCTTACGATTCATTCTAGTATGTAGTTATTTATATTGTAGTTAGCTGTCTTCTTCCACTTAAAAAAAAATTGTTTGTGAAAATTCTAGTTTTCTAAAATCATGAAAATTCCTGAAGGTCTCAGGAGAATTTTCAGAGTGTTTTCTAGTAGTTTTGGGGTTTTCTGTGAGGTAAGAGCATTAGAGATAGAGAACCACTTCCAGGAGGAGAAGCCAAGACTTCCTGCCCGAGGGTGCCCTTCTCCTAGGGAGGAGCGTCCTGCAAGCTGGACTCCAGCCTGGCTGGCATGTGGCTGTAATCACCTGGCACCTCAGCTGGTGTCACAAGCCCAGCGTTCCCATGACAACCACTTAGCTCACTTGGTCAGAACCTCAGGGGGAAGGTGGGAGCCATCATCATTGAGGTTCTCGCCTAGTGGACACACCACTCCCTCATCCCTCACGGTGCAGGTGTTTTAGGTCTTTAATTACAAAAGGCTAAGTTGAGAGAGTGGGTTTCAGTGGAAAGCTTTCACACGACCAGAGAAAGACTCTTTATGCTCGGCAATGTTACCTCTTTTGACCTAGGATAGCAGATGTGGAATAGACTTTGTGTGATGCTGTGGTTACTTTACTGTTGCATGTCTGGGTATCCCTTCACAACACAAAGGTGCCTTTGAAATAACTCTTTGGCCATAAAGTTTGTTTAACACATAGTTCAACCTATATTGCCAATGTTCCTGGGAGTCTGGAGTAATTATGCAATAAGATAGAGAACTCCATGTATTCTGTGAGGCAACAATAGATAACTTCATTGAGGTCAATTCTATTTTCAGACCTTCAGTACACCCATTTCATTTTGGCTGATTCAACATAGCTTTTCCCTAATAGGAGCCTCGAATGCTTTTCCTACAAATTTACCATTGTCATAATAATAGTGGGTTTTGTTAAGAGCAAACACATAGCACGAGTTTGTTAACTTTTAAAAATCTAGAGTGAATTAAGCTTCCAGGTCAAGAGTCAGAAATTCTTTAGAACTTTGTTTCATTGGACATGAGAGATCTGTGTTTGTGTGTGTGAATCTAAAGTATATATTGATTTATATTCACACATTCACGTGACTTGAGACGGGGCAGGTTGGCCCAGGGATCTGCTAGTAAATGTTTAACAACAGATTCTCCAGGCCTCTGATTTTGTAACATTTGCTGGTTCCCATGGGGTAAATACTCCCACCATGGCTGATTTCAAGCTGTGGATGTGATGCCATTGAACACAGAGTTAGGACTTGATGTGCAAAATCTGTTCTCCGCAGCTGGTACCAGCAGCCCCTAGCATGCTCACAGGTGCTCCACACCTCATGCCCTCAGTCTGGAGCTGGAGTCTTCCTAGACTTGATGCTGTGGTCAAAACACCTTTAGAAATGAAGTAGATCAGGGTGCTGACTGAAGCAGCCATGTGTGAATTTCTCCTCCTTAGAAAAACCTGTGTAGGACGGAGGTCTTGTTTCAGGGATTCTCAAGGATCAGGAATCTCACTAACTTCTTTATTCTTGAAATCACAAGCCGGTAGTTTGGGGGATTACAATCTTAAAACATAAGCTTGAGAGTTAGTTTAGAATTGTCATTTTATAGCAATGATCTATTGCCTTCTGCATGGGGAGAAGCTATGCTTACTTTGTTCATTCATAGAATTCTTTAGCTATGACCCTTTTCACATTTATTTATACATAACCGACAGTGCATATCTGCACTAAGGACTGCTCTTTGATGAGATCAGGGTTTCTCTGCCTTGGCACTCTTGACCTTTTGTTATGGGAACCTGTTCTGTGCATGGAAGAATGTGTAGCAGCCTCCCTGGATTCACCCACTGCATTCCCAGAGCACCACTATCCCCTGCGCTTTCGTGAAAACCAAAATGTCTCCAGACATCCCAAGTGTCTCCTGTGGGCAGGGGTGTGGGGTAGCACTCCCGCTGAGAACCACTGGACTAAATTTTCACCCATGTGCACCCTCATTCTCAGAAGGGATCGTAACTGGTTACAAGAAGTGGCTTTGCAGTGATTGGAGCTGGTGTTCTGGGCAGGCTCAGGCCAGTTCTCCAGAGCTGATCATTACCTTGTCAGGAATTTTGTGAGCTGGTGTGCCGAAAATCAAAATACGTAAACTTGGGTGAAATAAATAATATTCAAAACAAGATTCAAACACTGAAAACTCATCACTTCACACTTCTTTAAGTTTTGAGGTTACGTATCCTCTTGAGGTTCTTTGTCTGTATTGCCTCTGTATGGTGGAAATACTTTATAATGGTGTGCTACCGTGCAAACCTCTAAACTCCGTGTTCAGTGAGGTCACATGGTAATTGAAATTAGCCATGGTGGGAGTCTTTATACCAGGGAAACTGGCAAATGCTTTCAACCAGGCTACCCCATGACTCCCACCCGTAGCTGGTTGTGAAAGTTGTACCAGCACAACACGTGCGTTTCTGTACAACAGACTTGAAAGTTGTCATTTTGAAAAATAGATATTATATGTCTCCCTACCAATACAAGATAAAGAGTGTATGCCCTCCAAAGTAAGGTCATAAAAATGGCCTTTTAATGGTAACCATCTTTTTATGTGCAGTAAATCTGCTCAGTAGCCAGTGTTTGGAACAGTCCACCTGCTTTGTCCTCATTCCACGGCCTCTGTTGGGATGGAAACAGGCTAGTGTGAGGTGCAGACACTCCCTGAGAGCCCGCAGGTCAAGAAGAAAGTTATTAACACGACCACGTCACACCAGCTTTTCCCCTGAGTCCGGAAGGCCGGGGATGAGGAAGGTGGTTTGGAAAAATGCAAATTAAATGAGCAAGTGCTTTTCACTGTTTTTTAGGAGTAGCCGGGAACAGACTGTGATCACATACTTGCACCAGGCACATTCATTCCTAATTTGTTTCCCCCTATGTTTTTTTTATCATTGCATAGAATTTAAGCAGATTTGTTTCACTTTCTCGTTGTCCTAAGTAAAGTATGAAGTGATCCCAGTGCATTTTGCCTTGGCAGACACGAGTGCCCTGCTTTGACAGGTATTTCCAAGGTTGGTTGTCGAGTTGCCAGCCAGAACCTGCTTCCTGTCTAATCTGCATGGGCCACAGCTCACCGGTTACCTGCACTGGGCATGTGGGGCAGGCCTGTGGGCCCAGGAGGGGCCCTTTGACCTGAGGAAACAGGAAGCCTGGGCTCAAACAGGCCATCGCTAAGCTTTTGGTTATCCTGCTGCCTGATGGGTTGGCTGCCAGGCCTCTGACTCTCACCTTGCCGTGGGCCTCAGCCCAGGGGACTCTGGACGGTGCCTTTCCATCCTTGGCCTTCTCTGTCTCTCCCAAAGCCAAACACATGCCTTTTATGACCATCCCCTGGCTGCCACCTTCTCTGTTCCAGTGTAACCTTTCAGATACCTGCCAGGATGGCCCAGGGACATGTGGGCAAGTACCTATACAAAAAGAGTTCTGGTTGTGAAGAAAAATTACTTTTTCCAGAAAAAAAAAATAATTTACCTGAGTACAGTTCACTTATGACCAAATAGCACTTCTGTAGGACGTTGTTTTATTTTATCTCATAGCACCAAGAAGCATGCCCAATTCATGCTAAAGGCCCGGTTATTAAGTATCTAACAGAAGAGCCTCCCGAAAGCATATATTGGCAATAAAAGGGGAATATATACAATTTCTTAGGATGTTAGAATCAGGATGAGAATATGAGAATCAGGTCTTGTCATACACGTAAGAGGAAGTTGCGTTTTGAATCGTTAGGGACTTTCCACCTCAGTATAGGGCTAGCCCTCTGGGGCTTGGGTCTGACATCCATTTCAAAGACATCTCAGAGGAAGCTTGGAGAAAGCCTGACATCCTATTGCCCTGTTATTTTCTGGTGTTTAGACAAAATGCAGGCTAGGAAGCTGGCCCTCTCCAAAGGTCCATCGCTGGCATGCAGATGGAGACACTCACAAGATGTGTTTAAATATTTGCTAAGAGATTGTTAACTAAAGTATTTTGTAGCCTCTGCTTTGACAAATCTACCTTCGCATGGTCTAAAAGTCCAGGTTCAAGTTTAGAACATGGCGGTGCAGGAAGATCCTACCTCTGGCGTGAAGCCCACCCCTAGGTCTCTAGTCCATGTCTGTCCTGCCCTCCCAGAAACAACCTCTCCCTGACCTCTGGATGGCAGAGATGATGTGTTAATGGTGGGAATGAAAGGAAGAATCCCTGTCAAAGCAATGAAAACTACATGATGCTAGAAGGGAAGACACCTCTTTGGAGAAGACAGTTATGATATTCGAGAAAGGCAGGTGAGGGCCACCGCCCAGGATTCTGGTGGAGTTACAGATGTTTTCTCCATACTTTGCACAGAGAAGGGAATGACACAAATGCTCCCCAATGCAAAACTATAAGACAGTCTGTGACAGAAGCCTGGCAGATCATATGGGTGCCCCAAATCTGTTAGCTCCTTGGGGTTTTCTTGACTTTTTTAAAAATAAATCGTTTATTTGAATACATTTTTACCTGGTATAATACAAATTAGAATTGGAAGAAGAGTGTGGTGCATGTCTTTGAATAACCTTGAAGTGTGAAATGCCAAGAAGCCAGGCCAGTCAGAGGCTCAGCAGTGGTTTTCATTTGGAGAAAAGACACATCTGAGCATCTACCATACCTGCATTCTGCCTTTTCTGCTGTAGTTCAATGATTTAATAATTAAATATTTAAAAATGAAATGCCAAAGAATGTCCATCGTATTTGTATTTTTAACTGTTTTCTGAAAAATGATCAGTAGTTTTAAGCTCAACTTTCTTATCAATAGACTAAAGATGTTGGTAAAAGACAATATGACTAAAGGAATATTTAAAGCTATAAAAATAATGACATTATAATTACTCTACAGTAATTACTCTGTAATCTGAAAAGCCCATTCTTAGTTTCATTTGCTCTGTAATATGTTTCTCCTTAGAAGTGTCATAGCATTTGCTGGATTGGTAATAACACATTATAGGAACAACAGTGACTTTGCAAAATGCCCCTTTTAAGATTTTGCCTTTTAACTCCGATTTTATGCTTTCTGTAGTTCGGATTTGAGGCTGGGTGGTTGTTGACGCTTCCTCCATCCTTTTTTGCTGGGTGAAAATACTATCCGGTAGTAAGTGATATTCGAAGACTTCCTGATCCTTTTCAGAATTCTGAAATTACTCAGCCACACCCCCTCTCTCACTTTCAGAGTATGACCTGGTGTCTCCCTACGAGGTTGACCACAACGGAGACTACGTGTCCCATGAAATCATGCACCCCCAGAGGAGGAAAAGGGCGCTGGCCCAGCTCGGAGCTGACTCTCTGCACCTTCGGCTGAAAGGCTTCAGGCACGACTTCCACCTGGATCTGAAAACTTCCAGCAAGCTGGTGGCGCCTGGATTTCTCGTACAGACTTTGGGGAAGGGGGGCACTAAGTCGGTGCAGACTTTCCCACCCGAGGATTTCTGTTTTTATCAAGGCTCGTTACGATCCCACAAAAATTCCTCAGTGGCTCTTTCGACCTGCCAAGGTTTGGTGAGTACAGTTGTTGCCACCTGTTTTGAGACCGTGGGGGCAGGGATGTAGGGAAGGGAGCAAGTGACAAAATTTGGGCTCCTTCTCCCATTATTGCAGTACAGATTTCTTTGATCTCTCAAAGCAGAAGGAAAATTGCCAAGCAATGCTTTCTAAGATATGCTGGGCGCTTCCTATCCCCAATTTGGAAACAGCATCCAGGTTCCGCCTTCTGTTGTCGTTGGTCTACAACGATTGTGGCAGAGCACTGCAGTTTGAAAACTGTGCGTGAGAACTTACGGACAAGTCTGAAGACTTTGACTTCTTTGGGGATGGTTTTACTCTGACTTACTGGTTACTCTAACTTGCTGGTCACTTACTAGCACTGGAGGAATGTTTTCATCTTGAATAGAACAACAGTGTTCAACTGATTGGCCATGTGCTTGAAAGCACTTTATTTCTGTCATTCTGATGTTGATAGTATATTTACAGATTAGAACATTCATTTCAAAAACAGTGGTGAATCCATGTCAGGGCAGTGCTGATCTTATTGAGCTAAAGATTCTATTAGTGCTTTCTTCATTTTCTTAATATCTGACTTAGACATTAAACATCCTTAGATGCTTCAGGTGGTCCCCTTTGCTTGGATCCTAGAGTAAGGAGCATCTGGCCAAGTTGAGAAGGTACCTAAATCCCTCAGGCTGACCTAAGCTGAAACTTTAATGGCTTACCTTTTACTTTTCTTAGAATATTTCCATAACTTTCGGGAAGGAAATCTTAGTAGATGCTTAGATTCTTGGACACAAATTGATTAGTCAGACACAGATGAGGGAGACATGACATAAGTAGCAGAGTGAAAAGGTGTGGTCCAAACAATAAGGTCTTGACCATGTTAAAGGTTTGGCAAATAGATTTTTGAACATTTGTTACATCTCCAGAAAGTGATCTAAGCCTGTCTTATTCCTTTCCCTCTTTGAAAAGAGATAATTCAGACTCTACAGCTCATAAGGATTTTGTGTACATGTATGTGAATACTGGATGCTGAAGGCACATTCATAACCAATTCCTTAAAATACTAAATATGTGGAAATGCTATGTCCTGTTATTTTTTTAAAAATATTAACATTATGCTTTTTAGGGGGAATTCAGTTTGGGCTGGGCTCATATCTACTTTCTTTGGAAAGACTTTTGGTTTGAGAATGGACACAATGGGGAATAGTCAAGGGTGGGGTGGTGGTTATTTGGCACACTTGTTAAGCATAAGGACAGTGTGGTTGATTTCTCCCATGCTGTCTCAATAAAAATAGATCTTTCTTAATGAAAGAGCTAGAACTCTTCATGTAATGCACTAAAGGGAGATATCTCTTCCTTGGCTTTCTTCAACAAAGGCTTGCTCAGACCAGAAATGGAAGCCATCTGTGTGGTAAGGAGATGCGCCATGCCCTTCAGAGCCCTCTTGGATTTGTGGAGACGGAGCAAGGTGCTTTCTTCCCATTAGCCCAGCAGGGGTGCAGGCTCGAGGATGCCCCTGGTCTCTGTGAGCCTAAGGCTTCCTAGTGATGGCGTGATGGCTGAGCTATGCCCTGGAGTCTGTCCCGTGAATAGAGTTGGCTGACAGCAGCTTGAAATTTCTGGCTCTCTTTGAACTCAATGGGAGTTAACAGCGAAAGTTGTAAATGACAACTACATGAAAGATAAAGGAGTGAAAAGAACAGGAAAAAGACTCCTCTGGATAATAAACACTGGAATGTAATATTTCAGTGACTGCAATAGAAAGCTGTGTGCTTTCACCATTCATCTTCCAAATACATTAATTCCAACTAAAGAGATATTTTGTCTGTAGATGGTCACTACAAACATGACCTCAACTAGACTTATGAGTGTGAGATCCAGGGGCATTTGCCGTATGATAGGACAAATCAAAGGCATTTTAAAGAAGAAAAGGGGAGGATTAAGAAGTCCTCTTTCTTAGCCAGATAATAAAGTTATTGAATGGAAATGCCCCTCAAGTAGTTGCCAAGTCTGTTATTTCTTTCCTGATTGATGGTTACCCCATCTGTCCTCTTTCAAATCTGTTAACACATGAAGAAAAGTAGCATACCTTTTGCATTAGATGACGGTTCCTTTTTTGTTATTATTGTTCTTCTTGGTTCTTTCAGGTTCTAATTAAAGTTCCAGGTAGATCCCAGTTAAACATTTTTTTTAATTTGGTTTCTAGATGACTCAGCTATCTGATAGGAGTCAGGAGTGTGGTTCTAATTTATAGTAAATACATATTCTTAGTAAATACATATTCTTAAAGAAGAAAGACAATACTAAAGTGAGCATTTTACTTTGAATCTCTTGTGAATAATGAATGTCATGTGCTTCAGAAGTGTGTCTCACTGGAACCTGTCAAAGTTGCATCCAAGGAGTGTATTGTCTGATGAGACAAGCAGGGAATAGGCAATTTTACTGAAGAGTGATAAAATAAGGACAAATATGGGTGCTAGGAGAACTGAAATGAAGATGCCTCATCCTATCTTGGTGAGAGATAGCAGCATCAGGGTAGGTTTCTGGAGGAAATATTGTCCAAGCCAAATCCTTATTGTAGAATTGGAATGTGTTGCTCATGAATGGAGGAGTAACAAGCCATCTCAGGGAAGATGATGGAGACCAGTCAAGCTCATGGAATCCTTGATAACACCATCCATGACTGTTCAGAGATTAATATTTGTATATGAAGCCCAAGTATATTAAACTAAATAAGGTCTGTAAGCCCTAAAATGACTTCTAGAGTCACTCTGACATTGCCACCAAGTATATTGATTCAAGATATTTCTCATTTTGCTAAATAAGATTAATAAAAAAAATAGTATCTGTTAAACTTATGTCTCTACCAAAATGACATAACAAATCTGTTCTGATTACCAAACACAAGCACATAAACGTGTGTCACACAGCAGGTGCTTTTCAGTACTTGTTAAATAATGGATAGAATTACTGGGTGTCTTACAGTGTAAGAAACAATGATGACAATGACAGTAGCAGAGGGAACAGTAATAAGTTACTGAATGTTATTTGCCAAATACTTGCCTAATAGCTTCCCATTTGTTATCTCACTTAGCCTAATGATAACTCTAAGAGATAGGTACTATTTTTTTAACAGCTTTATTAAGGTATAATTTATATATCATAGAGTTTCACCCCTTGAAAATTTATAATTCAGTGTTTTTTTAGTATATTTCCTGACTTCTGCAAACATCACCACAATCTAATCTGAGACATTTACATCACCTAAAACAAAACAAAACAAAACAAAAAAAAACCCAGTCCAGTCCCTCCCATTTCTCTCAAGCCCTCATCAGTCCTAGGCACCCATTAATCTGTCTTCTTTGCTTATAGATTTCCTAATCTGGCCATTTCTGATAAATGGAAGCATACGATATGTGGTCTTTTGTGACTAGCCTCTTTCACTTAGTATACTGTTTGTTTAAGATTCATCCGTGTTGTAACATGTTTAAAGATTTCATTATTTTTATTAGTAAATAATAATCCTTTGTATACATATGCCACTTTTTTTTATTTTAATGCCTATCAATTGATAGACATTGTTTGTATTTTCTTTGGTTGTGTGAATAACGTTGCTATGAACATTTGTGTACAAGATTTTGTGTAGACATAAGTTTTCATTTTTTTTGAGTATTTACCTAGAAGTGTAGTTAGTGGATCCTATGGAAACTCTAAGATTAAACTTTTAGGAGATTCTAAACTGTTTTTTCACAGTAGCTGCACCATTTTATGTCTACCCAGCAATGTACAAGGGTTCCAGTTTCTCCACATTCCAGACAACACTTGTTCTTGTCCACCTTTTTTTCTTATAGACATCCTAATGGACATAAAGTAGTATTTCACTGTGGTTTTTATTTGCCAGGTAGAGATTATTGGTTGACAATTTTTTTGTTGTTGTTGTTGTTTTGTTTTGTTTTGTTTTTCCTTCAGCACTTTGAATATACCATCCTACTGCCTTCTGGTTTCCATTGTTTCTGATAAGAAGTCTGCTGTTTATCTCGTAGTTTTGTTATACTTAAAGCATTGTTTTCCTGTTGCTGTTTCCAATGTGTCTTTGTCTTTCAACATTATTACTGTCAAGTGTATAGGTGTAAGTATCTTTGAGTTTATCCTTCTTGGAATTATATGAGCATCCTGAATGTTCATATTAATATTTTTCCTCAATTTGAAAAGTAAGTGACCATTGTTTCTTCAAATATGTTTTTCTGCTCCTTTCTCTCTCTCCTCTCCTTTGGTACTCCCACTATTCATATGTTGGTGTGCTTCATGATGTAGCAGGTTTCTCTGAGGTTCCATTCATTTTTCTTCATTCTTTTTCCTCTGTGCTCATTAGATTGTGTAATCTTGATTGATTGATCTGCAAGCTCACTGATTCTCTGCTGGTAGTTCAAATCTACTGTTAAGCTTCTGCAGTAAATTTTTCATTTCAGATATTGCACTTTTCAACTTCAATTTGGTTCTTTTTATAATTTCTTTTATTCTGTATTATATGAAACACTGCTATGAGGCCTTGCTTTAATTCTTTTGATATAGTTTCCTTTGGTTCTTTGAACATATTTATAATAGTTGCTTTGGAGTGTTTGTCTACTAAGTTAAAATCTGGGTCCCCTCAGAAGCAGTTTCCATTGCCTCTTTCTTTTCCTGTATATGGGTCACACTTTTCTGTTTCTTTGTGTGTCTCACAATTTTCTTGCTAAATACTAAACATTATAGATAATATATTTTAGCAACTCTAGATACCTTAAGACTGACCACACACCACCACTCCAGTGCTTGTTGCTGCTGTTTTCTTTCTTACTTGTTTAGTGACTAGTTCAGTGAAGTCTGTTTTCCCTGCAGCATGCAGCCTCTAATGTTGCTTCTCAGAGAGTGCAACCTCGGGAATGTGCACGGTCTTTCAGAAAGCCTGTGCTGATCTGCTGCCTCTATTGGTACCACAACCAGCTGTTACTCTACACTAACTGCTAGGTGATTGCTTTTTTTTTTTTCCCCAAGCACACTTCAGCATAGATTGCTCCACAGTCTAATTTGATTATAGAAGAGCCTTACAGGATTAGGATGCTGCCAGGTTTTGAGACTACTCCAACACCAGGAGGAATCCTCTTGTCTTTTTCCCTGAGTCTCTCTGCTAAACTTCTAGTCAGTGTACTGTTTTGCTTATTGTTATGTGTATCATGGAACAACAACCTTCTCTTAATTGCTTGCAAGTAAGATACCCATTATTTTTGGCAATACCATTAGACATGAACTTTCACACACTCTGTTCCAAATATAGCCATTCATTTTAAGTGAGCTTCTTGTTCTTAGAGCTTGCTTCTGGCTTCTTTTCCTGGGAAAAATGTGTGTGCCACATTTTGGAGCTGGAACTAGTAGTATGCTTCTCCTCCCAAAGTGACACCGCTACTCTATGAGTGGAGCTCTGGGTGGAAATAGTAGCTCCTGGTCTTCTCTGCTTTTGCTTCCTGGCTTGAAATCTCTACCATACAAATGTTCCTGGTTGGGGATGTTCAGGGATCAATTATTCTCAACCTGCTGAGCCTGGAGTAGAGCTTCCATCTTATAAGCAGGGGCTGCTTAGCACAAGGGAAATCAATTCTTATGGCCATGCCTGTCCAGAATAGAGCTTCTGCAATATAGAACTGAGGGGATAAGAGATGTTGGTGCCTTGTTTCTCCTGACTTGAAAATACAGCCCTAGAATGGGTGTTGGGCAGGATAGGGAGCCCTGGTCTTTTTAGAATATACCTAGAATAGAGCTCTGTCACATTGAGCAGGGGGAAAGGTGAGCATGTGACTATACCATGGCTCAAAGGTCACCAAATTTTACCATTCTTTTACAGATTTACTAAATTTAATTAGATAGATGATTTTCCACTTTTTTTATTGGAATATGGGAGGGATAAATCAGAAGCTTTGGATGAACACAAACACACTACTATATATAAGATAGATAACTAAAAAGGACCTATTGTATAGCACAAGGAACTCTACACAATATTCTGTGATAACCTATATGAGAAAAGATTTTCCACTTTTTATGCCCTTAGGACAATTTCCAGAAACTTCAAATGGGGTGTGTGTGTGTGTGTGTGTGTGTGTGTGTGTGTGTGCAATTTTCAGCAGGAAAATGGTTGTTTCACTTGAGAGAGGATCTTCCACATTCCTTACACTGCCATTCTGGAAGTCAGTCTCTGCTAAATGCTATTATTAACATATTTTGCAAATCACTGCCCAAAGCTATTTTATTATCCCCATTTTACAGATGATTCCTTAGGTAATTCTTGAAAGAGTGGGATTTTGACCTAAGTTGACTGACTTCAGAAACAACACTTTAAATCACAATACTATTTTGCTTCCCTTGATCATGAGGTCATTGCTGCACTATAGGGACCTACAAAATCATTTATATGGATTTCCATTGCATCATCCTTGAATACTCTCTAAAGTCTAACGATGTTTGCATTTGGTTTCCACCTCAATACAACCTTCCTCAGTATCAAGCCCTCTCTGAACTTAGTAGGCCCATTTGTAACGTATCAGGCCCTTATACTAAAAAAACATGAATTCATTCCATAATCATTTATTTATAGGTTTGTTTTTTTATACCAGATTGTGAGTTCTTGAAGAGACACTGTTTTATTCATCTTTGTATCCCCAAGTTCCTGTTAACACAACCTAGTTCTCTTTTTTCTTGCAATGAATGATTGTATTTCAAATTAACAACCAAAAATACTACATCTTCTCAACCTCTATTTTAAGATATGAATAAACATAAAATTCATTTTATAATTCATTTCATATGATTTCCTTCCATGACTAATGTCAAATAATCTAAATTGTCTTTTGAAGCACAGTTTATTCAGAAGTGGTCTAATCAATAAGATTTCTGACAAACTATTTTTAAAAATCCCCATTGTCAATACTTTAAATGAGGTTTCTTTGGAAATATTTTCTGTTACATGTAACAGGATTAGATTTTCTTAAAGGATTTCATGCACGTTCTGTACTTGGATTAGTACTTTACCAAAAAAATTAAATAAAGAACAGCATCAAATCTATTGTCTGTCCTTGGCACAAAATCTGCCTGAATTTTAGCTCCTCTTGTGTAATTGTTAAGGCATTAATGCAAAGGATACATATCACTTCTCCTAAAATCTAATTATTCTCTTGCTTTCAATAGTGTTGGAAAACTTGTAAATGCCACAGTTCTCAGTTCAGTTTGAGAATTCCCTCACTTGGTTGCAGACTTACTTGTGGCCCTGGTTTGAATTGTACTAGATTTTATTTCCAGATAAAAACTCCAGGGATTCTCTGGAAACTCTAGTCATTGAGAGTTTTCCTAAAGCACCCAATAAATCCTTGGAAACTGTCTGAAATGTTGCCAAGTTTTCAATGGACTTTGAAAAATGTTCTTGAGCAAGGAAAATAAAACAGGAGCAGAAAGGAAGAGCCAACACAGGAGATGGCTAGAAGGGCTAATATGAGTTTTAAAAGAAAAGTATCACTGTCTGAGGAGGCCAGTGATGGCATACCAGTTGAAAATACATCAGGCTTAGGAGACATGCAGGAAAATGGTAAAGAAAATAAGGTTTTTGGATAAAGTATCACCAAAGTTATTGATTATTAGGAAATTTAAAAGGTGGGTGTGGGGAACTAATTGAAAGTACTGAATCATTACATGAATTTCTGCTAATTACTTAAGAATAAATACAGAATAAATCTTTAAATTGACAAAATGGAATATAGTTCATTATTACAACTAGATCAAAGTAACATTTATGAGATAATATTTTGTACTTGTTATGACCAGATTTTTCTATTAGCTTACCATTAATTGTAAACAGAAATGAGATGATTAGAGAAATTTAAGTATAAAATGTATGATTTTGTTCCATTTCGCTTATTTTTCAAGTGATGAACCTGAGAATCAAAGAGGTGGAGTGGCTTGGCCAATATTACAAAGTCAAGTGGGGTTTAGGACGGTCTAAGGATGTATGTCTTTAGGTTCTCTGTCCTGCGATATTTTCACTGAAACAAACAGGATGCTATTACTTTTCGTTATAGTGAGGGAACAGCTGAAGGCTTTAAATGTTGGACTATGTGCCAGAGATTTTAAAGATAAAGCAAGGGAGCCCTTGCTCTGGAGGTGTGGGGCAGGTGGCAGTGGGAAGAGAACAGAGCGGCAGGCTTCCTTCTGGTTAGTGTTTGGTGTTCCTGATGCCCTTTGTTGGGAATCACATGTTTCCACTGTATGGCAGCTCTCGTATGGACAGTCTCTATGGCCAATAAAATATTTGCTGTGAGGGTCATCGGAATGGTGTTTATCTCCACAACCAGTATGACCAGGATTTTCTCCAAGGCCAAGATTAGCCTGAGAACAGCCATGTGATCCCCTTGGAGGGGCAGGAATGTGATTCCTGTGGCCAATTCCTCTGGGGGATGACTCAAGTCTAGGATTTTCCAAAGGACAAGGATACTGAAACCTACATTTTCGAGAGTGACTGTTTAAGAGAAAGTCCAGGCCAGAGAGAGTACAAGAGGAGCCCAGATGAAACCAGACTCTAAAAGCACGATCCTGCCTTGCCTGAGGTTCAACCAGAGCAGTCTGACTGTATCTGCTTAACACACAGGTGACATTTTTCTTCTTAAATGTCACTTTCACCACGAGGACCTCCCTGATCCACCCCCATCTAAAATCACCTACTCTTCCCCCTCCACACATACTTCCTATCCTCTTCCCTATCATATCTGTATTAATCATAGTCCAGTTAGGAAACAGAAACCACACAAATTAATTGAAAAGAGAGAACTAACACAATGCATTAAGTAGGTATTAAAGAACTGAAACAAGAAAAAGAAAATACCCAGATACAACAGGGTAGCAAGTGCAGGAAGCTGCTACTGGACCTGGAGCTGAGGGACTGAGGGAAGAAGTTGGGACTATTAAAATTTAAATGCTTGGAGCTGGGCTCAAACCCCTGAGTAGGAGGAGCTGGCCAACTGGTGCCAGGGCTGGGAGGGGCAACTTGCTGCTGGTTTTTTAAGTAACCTGTAAACTGCAGTCAGCTGCTGTTACTAGAATTAACTGCCACTGCCAGGATGAAGCCAGGCTGACAGGAACAGGAAGTAGACAGGAAGTCCATGTTGGGCACACAGGAAGTCCACAAGTCCACAGGGGCAGACAGGAAGTTCACAGGGTGAAGACAGGAAGTTCACAGGGTGCAGACAGGAAGTTCACAGGGTGCAGACAGGAAGTCCATAAATACCAGGCAGGAAGTCTATAAGGAGCAGATATGAAGTGCACAAGTCCACAGGGGGCAGGCAGGAACAAGTTCTTCCACCTTCTTTGAAATCGGATTTGTAGAGTTCCAGACCCAGTATCTCAAAGCAGAGTTTAAAACGGGAGTTTAGAACTGAGAATGGTTTCCTAATACCAAGCAGGCTATTTATGCTAAATATTGAGAGTATAGCAGGGATTTATGTCTAACTTTTTCTTGCTTTGTCCCCAGCACTTTCAATAATGCCTGACACATATTAAAGCCCGCAATAAAAATGTATTCAATGAACAAATTATTTTTTTAATGGAGAAACTGGAATTCTGGTGCTTTGCAAAAATAATTTGCGCAGCCACTGGTCTGAAGGAGTGGGGGAGGAGGAGAAACGAAAAGTTGAAATAGTAGGGACATCCCACCCCTAACTAGGGAAAGGTTTAGACCTCAAGAAATGGGCCTCACCAGGCCTGGTGGCAGGTTTATTCCTGTGAGGAGATAGAGCTGTCAGACCCATGCATGCAGACATTCCTCCCCTATGATGGACTATTCTTGCCCTTTTTCCTCACTTGATTAAAATTAAGTCCCATGTGTAGCTTTCCTGGAGGGAGAAGCAGCACAGCATTTCCTCAGTAGGCTTAGAAGTGGTATTTCATGACTTATTACACAGGAATAAACTGGCATTCAGAGGCTCGTGTGTGCGTATGTGCATGTGTGTGTGTTCAGTGTCTGTGAGTTTGGTTACTCTAAACCACTCCTGAAGGAGACATTGGAGTAGCATCATCTGTAGGCTGAGGCCAAGCTGTGTATCAGAGTGAATTTTTACACTCAGTGGATCTTCTCTTTGCTCATTCTGGACAACAGCCGTCCTCAGTAATCTCACCCCTACTCTCAGATTCCCTGAGCCTCAAAACTCAACTGGAAGCCACTATTTGGATTTGCTCTTCTGTCTATATTCCAGTCCCCATTTATTCCAAGTATGTATCATTTTTACTAATTTTGACTCCTTTGTCTAATGACAACATTCATCCTTTGTCCTCTATTGCACATATTTTTCACTGCTCAAGGATTTGTCTTTAATTTTTAAAGAAGAACAACATGTATTTTAAAGACATTAAATTAAGTAAATCCAGTATTTTTAATTAGTAGCAAAATCAGTGCTAATTTCATTTTCTCTATTTCTGTGAAATTATAGGAAAACTAAATAAAATTATCTCATTTGAAAAATTACAATCTAAAGAAATGTAGGCAGGATTCTTTTTTTTTTTTTTTTTGTATAGTTAGTTTACAGTAAATAGGTGTATCTAGTAAGGCATGCACTGTCAATGTATGAAAAGTTACCAGTTACAAAACAAAAATTAAACTGAGACAAAACTAAAAACAACAACAACAAAAACTACACACTGTTACCAGATTTACAGTTACATTAAAATGATTGGTTGCCTTTAGCTTAAAAATGGTACTAAAATGTTAGAAAGCTTCAACAGGCAATGACAGATATCCAGTTCTTCCAGTTTTCTCTCATTGAATAGGTATATCTCCATCCCTTAAGACATTAGAAATTTGGAGTAAGACATGTAAAGTAACATGTAGTTTAGGTAATTGGTGATTTCTCTCAGTATGCAAAGCCTGAGAAAAATATTTGCCTTGATGACCTTAGGGTCATTTCATCATAGTTTAAATTTTCATGTGAATACATTGTATCTTTCTCTCTTAGATGAAAAAGCAGGGGCTATCCCTTCAATGTGTTTAAGTTCATGCATGTTGGAAACACTTTGAAAGAAGATTCTTAGTTTTGATTGGGCTTGCAGAAATAGCCAGGGCATCCATGCATGGTAGTTCAAGTTGGACCCTGGGAACTGTGAACAGACATGGGGAAGGAGGGGGTCAGAGACTGTTCCATGAAAGGTGAGGCCACCTACCTGCACTCCTACCCTTCTCCTACTTTCCTCCAGAGAGCAGCCTCATTGGAGGTTGAAAAGCACAGTTCTGATCTTTCATTTCCTTACTTGTCATGTGCCCATTGCACTCTGGGGAAAGCCCACATCTTCACTGTGGTTGATGATGCCCTTGGGGTCTGCCCTTGCTTGCAACGTCAGCCTCATGGAGGAAACTCTCCAGGCTTGAGTGGCACCAACTCATTTCTTTCAAGATAAGGCTGAGCTCCTCACACCCTCAAGGCCTTAGCAAATGCTTTTCCTTCTGCTGCCTGGAACACAATTCCCATCCTTCCTCCTCCAGTTATGCATCAGTTGGAAAGACACTCCCATGAGTCATACTTCTTTGCGGCTGCAGACTCCCTAGCAATACACTCATGACTCACCTTAATTTTCTCTTTGAAAGGAATTATTCTTATTTTGGTTACTAGTTTAGTATTTACCCGTCTCTCCCACTAGATAGTCAACATCCTAAGGGTAGCACTAAGGGTCAGGATCCCTTAAGGATCAGAGCGCCCGCATTGTTCCTGGCCCTTGGAAGGAAAAAGATAGATGAGTGGAGGGGTAGGTGGATGGATGGATGGATGGATGGAGGATCCTAGTTTCAGACACTAGTTGGAGAAAGTTCCTGTTTCCAGAGAGAAGGTGCAGTGACTGTGAAAATCTCTGTCTAGAAATGGCTCTAAGTTGAGTTTGGACAGCATGCATTTCCCAGGCACCACACAGATCCAAGCCTGTCTGTTAAGGCTCTGGGAGTGTATTTCCACAGCAAAGAAGAACAGAGCAAGTGCTGTTCACATTCAAGTAATTTCAGCAAAACCCATCTGCTAGTGAGCACTTTGCAATCCTAACCATATGAGCAATTTCTCTAATGACAGAGAGTATCTCTAAATAAATTCTAAATAAGAAACATTGCAACATACTTAGGCAAGAAGGTATGTATAATTTATATAAAGTACAATTTAAGAAACTAAATGGCATTCATCCACCTCTTAGCTTCTTATACCTTACTGCACGAGCATAAAGACATAGTAATTTCTGTGTCTCAGTTTCTTGGACATAATCTTTATTTATCAATCTTATGACCAGGATGGATTGCCTATTACACATGACAATTTCTGAGAAATGATACTCTTCCCTCTGTGAATCCTTCACAAAAGGTGATGCAGCAAGTTTTTTCTATACTAACTTTCAGCAATGTCAGAAAAGCTGACACTTCTCATAAAATAAGAAAAACATTTACTTTGTTTAGTTAGTTAAGATACATTAAATATTAAGCAATTGTTTCATTTAGAAGCAAGCTGGTCAACAGCGTTTTAGAGCAGCTACAATTTAAGGGCTGTGATACTTTTCCAGACCAGCAAGAGGAGGGAAAAGTGTGAACTCTCCACATGTGAAGGAAGATACCTACTCAGACATTCAAATAAGAAACAGAGTAAAATGACTCCTTAAGATAAGCAAATGGGAAATTGAATGAAAAACATAGCCTTTGGAATCACACAAATCTTGTTCAAATCTAACTTCTCTTACTACTAGCCAAATCGTTCACTGCTATCCTTCAGTTTCCTTAGTTTGTAGATAACCTTGGCCTCACAAGGTCACATGAGGATTGGGTGAGCTGACATATATATGAAAGACCTTAGCACAGGACTCCTAGTAGGAGCTAAGCAAGTATCTGTTCTCCTCAACAACCCCCATTACTAAAATATGAAATGTAGGTTAAAACCTAACTAGAAGGTGACTGCACACATTGTCATGCAAGCAAATTCAAGTGAAGTTAAAGAACCCAGAGGTGGACTTCCCTGGTGGCACAGTGGTTAAGAATCTGCCTGCCAATGCAGGGGACCGCAATGAGAAGCCCGTGCACCGCAACAAAGAGTAGCCCCCGCTCACCACAACTAGAGAAAGCCGGCGCGCAGCAACGAAGACCCAATGCGACCAAAAATAAATAAATAAATAAGTGATGTGTGATCACTACACGCTTATTAAAAAAAAAAAAAGAAGAAGAAGAAGAAGAACCCAGAGGTGGAGTTCCGCTGACCTTCAGAGAAAGAAGACCTGCAGATGAGATGGCGATAGGATTAGAATACTTTGATATTTACACTAAAACCTTTTGGGTGATTTATTGAAAGCACTTAGGATGATTAAAATACATATCATTTAAGCAGGCGATTTAAAATGCAAGGGACTGTTTATGTACTTTTTAGAAGCATTGCTTATGCCCACACATTTGAAAGAAAGTTGTCCATTCCCAACACTTGGGAGATTACTTTGTGCTTACAAGGTATCATAAATGAGAAAAGTGCCCAGAATAGCTGACATCTTGGCTTTGTATTCCCCCTGCAGCAGCCAAAGGAGCTATAAACCTTGTTTTATTTGCAGAGATTATCTCTAACTGAAGCTGGGGGAGTTTTGACTATTCCCTTTGCAGGTCATCATTAGGTAATAAAATAAAGAGTGATGGATTACAGAATAATAAGCCAAAAGAGAAGCTAGGATATTTTATAGCACCAGTCTATGTCTAGATGAAATGTACAAGTATGTGTAGAAGACTTTGGAGAATAAACAGTAAATGTTTAAACATGTAAGGGCTGTGCTCTGTAAGCACGGCATATGTGGAAACAGAAGTCGTTATATGTTTCTTAAGAAGGTCAATAATATAAGCTGGCCTTTTCTTAACCATTTAGTATCATTATTCTGAATTTCTAATATCGACTTGACACATACCATAGTTATGTTTACTACTTCAATACATTTTTGTATTTAATATCAATCATAATTTCCTACCTCTGCCTCCAATAATCCAAAATGCTGTCCACTGGAGAGTAGTTTATGGGCTATACATTCTAATAAAATTGAGCTTATTAATCCCCAACACTTTCAAGTGTCCTGTTATTAACCCTCTGAAAAGATATAGCAATACGTGTGTCATACCTTCCTCTACTGGAGGATTAAGAGACACTTTATTTATGAGAATTTTAGAGGAATGACTTATGCCCACATATTTGAAAGGGACCCACATCTAAAGTCTCAGAATGACTACAACCCCAAGCTGTGGTTGGTGCAGAGGCTTTATAGGACAACAGTTTTCTTTGAAAACAATGAAAATACTCTCTACATTGATTTAAAACTTTTAAAACTTAAAGCAAAACAAAACCCCAGCTTCACTTCAGGCTTGCATTACACGTGTGCACCAGCAGGGGGAGAATGGGCAAACCCAGCTTTTAGCCTCACCAGAAAGGCTGAGTGCCCCGGGAGCCCTGTGCCTCTGTATGTATGAAGGAACACATGTGTTTGAAATGATTTGGCCACTTCTGTCTTAAAATGTGAAGTACACTAGGAAGAATAATTTGACAGTTTCACAGATTGCAATTTTTTTTTATTTTATTTTATTTTATTTTATTTTTATTTATTTATTTTTGCCTGCATTGGGTCTTCGTTGCTGTGCATGGGCTTTCTCTAGTCGCGGCGAGGGGGGCTACTCTTTGTTGTGGTGCGCGGGCTTCTCATTGCGGTGGCTTTTCTTGTTGCAGAGCACAGGCTGTAGGCGCACAGACTTCGGTAGTTGTGACTCACGGGCTCTAGAGCGCAGGCTCAGTAGTTGTGGCACATGGGCTTAGTTGCTCTGCAGCACCTGGTATCTTCCCGGACCAGGGCTCAAACCCATGACCCCCACATTGGCAGGCGGATTCTTAACCACTGCGCCACAAGGGAAGTCCCACAGATTGCAATCTAAATGTAAAAATCTCTTAAAATCCCATCATTTAAAAGTCAACTGTCGAGTGGCAGTCTTCAGCCTTGTAGATCCTAGTATGTTACCTATATTCACATCCAGCTATGAAGTCCAAGCACATTAATTACATTTTGACATTGTATCATATTCCCCTGTATAGTTTGCAAATTAATGCTCTCATTTGGCAATTATTCACGGTTCAGATTTCTCCTTTATCTCGTACACTCTTTGTTTGATCTTGGTTTCAAAGTCAGCCCCAACCAACTTCTCCCTTCTCTGGTTTCAAGCCCTTTCATCTATGCTTTGTCAAAGGTGTGACTGCTCCAGGCTCTGTCAGGGCATGGAGTGGCCATGACACAGCTGTTGTAGAAACGATGCACATGTGGGTAAAGTTGTAGGATCCCTAAGCATAATAGGTAATGTATTCTTATATTTGCCAAACATAGAGACAGATGTATCAGAAAACTCTGGTCGCTATTGCCATCATGTTTAGTTGGATGCTGGTTGGAGAATTCCTTTCATGATGAGCTAACTTTCAAAATTCCTGTGGTGTTTTAATTATCTTCCATTCGCATGTTCTTTCAACTACTTTTTTTTCATGTTAATAATGTCACATTCCACATTTCCAGCTCTTGCCCAGACGGGTAGCCCCTGGTAATATTGATACTTTTTCTATCATAGGAAAAGCAGACACATTATTAGGCTTTGACCTGCTTCAATTTGGTGGTTCTTTGGAAATGGTGGTTCCACTCTTCCGTATAAACAGACAAATGGGGGTTGGGGAACCATGATGCTTTCATGGAAAGGCTGTTTAACTCACTTTCTTCCTGTTTAACCTACCAAATGCTTTTCTCCAACTCCTAAACCAGAGCTCTGGAGAAAAAAATCTGAACATAATTCAATGTACCTGGGTACCAACGTGTCACCATTTTGAAAAGGCCTGCTTTCAACCTATGTTCTGTGTTTGGTTGTTATGGAACAAACATATGGTGAACTCTGCTTTTTTACCATAGGGACGTGTACAATAAAGTACGTACCAATGATGCAATTTAAATAGTTTCAAATAAAAAATGAAAATGCACCATTATAGGTAGGGAGGAATATTGATATTGAAGTGAGCACTTATTGTATACCAGGGCAGGCATTTCTGCACTCAGATTCATTGGTGCATTACTTTTGCATTTCATTATATTTAAAATATAAGAATAATTTTTATTTCCATTGTAAATAAGAGAAATCTCAGGATCAGGAGGATTTTGTAGCCTGCCCAAATCTGCCATCCTACAAGGGACAGAGCCCAAATTCCAAGCCATGTCCATTGGAACCGAGAATAAATGGTGAGCTTCCCCACTAGCACTCTCCAAGGACATTCTTCCTCTGTCTTCTTGGAGTCTAATTGACTGTTTGGGCAGCACAGGAAGAACTTAGATATACAAAACCTGTGCCTTTAATCATTTTGATGTTTACATGGGGGACAGCTGTACGATTATGCACAACCTCGATCAGATGGCATGATTCCTCCAGAGAACTTTGGGGGGCTTCTGTGTCCTTTATGGCTCTAGTGGTTACCAGCTCACATGATTATAAGATTTAGTGATGAAAGACCATAAAGACAGACAGACAGGCATAGAACATAAGTTTATAGCATTTTTTAATCCAAAACTAATCAAGGAAGGCTACAGAGATTTCAAGTCATAAATAGTGGCTGGTCCCTGTAATTCAGCCTAATTCACAACTATTGGGCCCTGTGCCTTTCTTAAGGATGTGACAGCAGTGTTTCTAACAGCATTATTTCTTTCAGTGTGGTAGAGCTAAAAAGGCATGTAGAGAATTGGCAAAAGGGCAGCCTGAGGGTGCACTGTGATCATAGCCGTAACAGGCTGATTGAGAGAAATGAATGTCTCACCTGGAAATAACTGAGAGAACTGGTCCCAGGCATTCTCTTTTTTAATTTCTTGTGTGAAGAAAAAAAAAAATACATAACTGTTCAGGAATCATCCTTGTCAATGAAATACATGCATACATACTCATATATACTGATTTCAAAAAACTGTTCTTCCAGAAACTTTTTAACCTTCTGGATCATATTTTTTGGTGGATTGGGAGGTAACCTGAGCATGAATAACTTCACAGGTCCAATAATTGCCCTATAGATACCAAGTCTGTGATTTGACCAGAGTCATGGAGTTCTTGTGTATTGGTCATCTTCTGTGTTTCATGCTCTTCCCTATATTTCTATCATATTTAACCATACTATTTGTGCAATATCTTACACTTCTGCAGAGCTTGACATGTGGATTTTGAGCGCTCTCTTGGGGACCACACCCAAGGGTTTCAGTGTGCTGACCTGTAGAAGAGCTGGTTACTTGGGGCCAGGCCTCAGTCTTCAGCAGTCATTGTTTTATGTGCATGACTTGTGTGAAAATGCCAGAAGTCAACAAGTCAGCAGATTCCATGGAGTCACTGGCTAATACATCCTTTAAGGCAGTTGGATGTTCCCCACCCTCCATTATCTATTTGACAAACTCTTTAAGGGTACACCCATTCTAAAAAAATGTACAACAAACAGATACATACTACTATATATAAAATAGATAACCAACAAGGACCTACTATATAGCACAGGGAACTCTACTCAACATTCTGTAATGACCTATATGGGAAAATAATCTGAAAAATGGGCTTCCCTGGTGGGGCAGTGATTGAGAGTCCGCCTGCCAATGCAGGGGACACAGGTTCGGTCCCTGGTCTGGGAGGATCCCACATGCTGCGGAGCAACTAAGCCCGTGCACCACAACTACTGAGCCTGTGTTCTAGAGCCCGTGAGCCACAACTACTGAAGCCAGTGAGCCACAGCTGCTGAGGCCCGCGCGCCTAGAGCCCGTGCTCTGCGGCGGGAGAGGCCACCACAATGAGAAGCCCGTGCACAGCAACAAAGACTCAATGCAGCCAGAGATAAATAAATAAATAAATAAATTTATTTAAAAAAAAAAGAATCTGAAAAAGAGTGGATATATGTATATGTATAACTGATTCACTTTGTTGTACACCTGAAACTAACACAACATTGTAAATTAACTATACTCCAATAAAAACTAAATTTAAAAAACACCAGTTTTTTTAATAAACAAGACTAAATTATGATGTATAGGCATGCACACTTGAATATTCAAAGTACAAGAAATTTTAAAAACTAGTTACTGTAAAAATAGTAATAGTGGTTACTTCTATGGGGTCACTGGGGGTTCAGATTGAAACTGGGCACACAGGGGCTTGTGAGATGTATGGAAAAGTTCTATTTCTTTGCCTGAGTGATAGTTGCTTTACCTTATAACTCATTATAAATGTATAATTTGTATGGGTTTTCTTTTCTATATTTGTGTATTATTTTACAATAAAATTTAAAAAATATCAAAAAAATTAATAAAAAATGTACAAAAAATTCCCAGATAGGTGAAAATCCAGCTAAGCCATGATACCCCTCTGCTGAGTTCTTACAGAAGGGACTCTGGAAAGACTTGAATCACAGTCAACAAATATTTATTGAACACAAACAATTATGGGAGAGATAATGTAGGTGAGCCTCATCTATTTGGGGGGCTCTTTGGAGGTTGAGAGAATTGAAATGGTAAGGCGTGGAGGAGGCTAAATCATCAGTAATGTCCAGTTAATGCAGAACAGTGTATCTGTATGATCTAGAATAGCTGTCTGCCACGCTTAGGACCACAGGCTTAGTCTGTGTTGCTGGGCTGCTTTCATGGCCCTAGGAAAGGAGGATGGAGCTGATTCCAAGCTAATTTGGACTTGCTTTCTCTGAGCCATCATGGGAATTGAATCCTTTTCTCACTGGTTGGCAAAGGTAACCTGCCATATGGTGGTTTAGAGAAACCAGCTGTGAATCACAGGAAGGAATCAGCCTTGGCCTGGTTTCTTTTCTTTATTTGTTGTTTGTCTTGTTTTGGTTTATTTGTCCCTCTGGAAGTGATGGATCTGCCCATTTTCTGTAGTGAGCTGTCTCCTTGAGAGGATGCTATTTGGAAGACACCTAGATTTGTATGGACTAATTTTGCCATAGTGTTTTCAATGCTCTATTTCTACCAAAAAAAAAAAAAAAAAAAAAAAAGAGGTGGTATTTGCCTAATATGTGCTTGATAACAGCTTATTAAGAAGGCATTCTATTTTGTTTTTACAAATCATGGTGCTATTATTATTTGTTTCCAATCTACTCTTTAATGTAGGAGTATGTAGCACATATTTGTTCAATTCTATTATTCTTATGTGACCACTTAAAGTTTCTATTTGTATTTAAAATTCAAAACAGTGAAACAGAGTACAAACCACAAGGTGTAATATATTAGTTTGGTTAAGAGCAAATTCTATTTCATAGATAAAATGTTTTTACTAAATTTGAATACTTTAAAATTGAAATGTATTTCTATTTTTAATGACTAACTGTTTTAAAACTAAAGAAGAAATCAAGAATTTTTTTTTTTTTAAAAAGAAGGCATTCTAAAATAGACCATTTTGAATATGCATTGCCACATTATAATGATCATGCAATTTGAGCTAACAGTCTGGAAACAGGATTAGTCGTAACTTCTATAACCCCCTCGGGATTCTGACATGTGTATGAGAGTATATGCAGTCATATATATAACTAAGGCTGGAATCTGTGAATGGTCAAATTTGGTATCCATAGGGACAGATGTTTAAAGGAACTGCCTGGAAGGTTACATGTGTAACAGAAGTTGTGTCAAACACACAATGTTGGTACAAATGACCATTCCCCAGACCCCACGTTACAAAAGCCATTATGAGGCCATATTGATACTGGTGTCTGATGTCCACTTGCTTGAAAACAAGGAAACTTAGTTATAACAAACCTCACCCAAAGTTGAATTGTGTCTTAGCAAGCCATTCAATAAACGGTAAACATCTGACAAAACTGTATAACCCCACAGGGATCTTGCCTGTCCCATTCCCTGAGTGCAGGGCTGGAAAGGGAAAGACGCCAGGTGAGCCCGGGGCCTTGGAGACACAGATGCTGGGTGTGTCTCCGTGTCAGGTCTGTGAATCTTATTAAACATGCACGTTGTCACAACCCCACCCAGACCCGCTGACTGAGCACTTCAGGATGGAGGAGGAGAGCATGGGTTTTCATGGACAGAAAGTTTTGAGAGTCATGGCTGGATATGCAGACTCCATAAGCAACACCCTCAACCTACCAGTCCCTCTTCAGGGAAAGTCCATGAAGTTCCTATCGTGTATCTGCAGCAGGGAACCTGCAGATGAAAAGCTTGGGCCTCTCCCCGTGCTTTGCCTGGTCCAGGGGTAGTGGGGAGGAGACAGGTGAAGAACTGAATTCAGATGCTCATCACTTTTAGCAACAGCATTAGTGAAAGTGGTTAAATGAAACGGGACAGATGCTTTGCATTCAGCTTTGCGATGCCCCACATGGATCTCTGGGAAAGCAGCTCCAGCACTGGCCCCTAAGCTGCCTGCAGTCTCTAGTTTTCATTGCCTGCCTCTGTGTTCTCTTATGAGTAATCTGACCCCTTAGAGGGCCCTGGAGTCCGGGCTATGCTTGTTCTTAGGCTGGTTGTTGCCAAGGGCACGTCTCTGAATGACTTCACCCCACTGTGCCCCCAGGAAGCCCCAAGGTGTGGAGGGAATGTCCAGCTGGGAGCCCAGCAGTCCTGGCTGCCACCCTTGTTCAGGTCACACTCCTGGAGCCTCAGGTTTGTTTAATTTTCTAAATACTTTACTGATGTATAATTCACATAAGAAAACCTCACTGCTTCAAGTGAACAATTCAGTGATATTTTAGTTAACATACGGCACTGTGCAACCATCTCCACGATCCAGTTTTAGACCATTTCCATCACCCCAGAGAGAACGCTTGTGCCAGCAGTCACTCCCTGTTCCCACCCCAGCCTGGCAACAACTGCTCTGCTTCCTGCCTCTGTAGCTTAGCCTTCTCTGGACATTTCAGAGAAATGGAATCATACGAAATGATATGGCTTCCTTCACTCCACATACTGTTTTTGGATCCATCCATGTTTATCCATACTGCATCCCTTTTAACGGCACAGTGGTGTTCCATTGTAAGGATGTACCACATTTTGTTTATCCATTCACTCACTGATGGACGTTTGGGTTATGAGGGCCTCAGTTTCTTTATCTACAGAAATGTAGCTGCTGGTCCCTACCTTGCAATTCTGTTCTGAGGATTATTGGTAATCAGATGGTATCCAGTCCCTGGAACAGAGGCAGGGGCATGATAGGCAATCAGTAAATGAATGTCATCAATATTAATATGATTAACAGAAATAGGGTGGCACGTTCCTAGAACCCGGAGCTTAAAGGACACTGTTGTGAGAGACTAGATATCAACACCAAAACCAGTGAGGAAGAGAAATATCCCCAGTGGCACAATTAAATAGCAAAAACAGCTGATTCATGAGCTAAGTGTGAACTTGATGAGCTCGTAACAGAATTCACCTAGAGCCAGCAGCTTGCCGACGCCGGAGGGACGGGTGCCTGAATCACCCACTGGGATGGATTGAGTGTGTGTGGAAAAACTTGCATGACTTCAGGAATGGCTAGTAGATGCAAATGATAGCACCCCGGGGACCCATGGCCTCTGATGAGAAACACGTGTGCCCGCCCCGCCTCGTGACGCTGGCCGACTTCTCTGCCCTGACCATGCAGCAATGGCTGTCCAGCTCTGCTGTGACCCTCCCGAGCTGTCGTTGGCCTTTTGGTCTTGGTTTCCCAACCTGCACAAAGTCCTGCACACACTTTACTTCCTCTCTCTGCAGATTTCCTTGTGCAGCCCTCAATCTCCAAAATATCTACTGGGATCTTGATTGACATCATTAAAATATCTTTTTTTTTGGCCACCTTTGAAGTGTATATATTTAATCTGCACCAGGTGACCTAGGAAACAGTGGTAGATTTCTTCCTCGATTTACAGAGACAGAAGCTAGGTCTCAGGACACATGCACACGCGCACACACACATGCACTCACCCTCTGAAGAGAGGCAGAGTCAGGCCTTTAACCAGAGCTTTGGCCTCAGGAGCCACCACTGGCCATTGCATCGCTGCAGCACGTGTTACAAGGCTGGGTTTAACACCTGCTCTGCCCTTAAGAGCAACACAATGGCAAGCAAGTCCCCACACCTCACCCTGTCACTCCAAACGGAAAGGTAAAGGAGGAGCCAGGCCAGTGGAGGGCTAGGGGAGGTGTGCACAGGAAGCAGGACTAGTGGGCGCCAAGAGAGACCAAAGAGAGCCTGGGTGTTCCCGAGGCTGGAGGGTAGCTGGTGCAGCAGAGGCATCCTGAGCCCCCCGGGGGGTGGCAGGAGCACAGCCCGGAAGGAAACTGAGGCAGGTCAGAGGGTAAGGCTCCAGGAATTGTGCTCTCAAATCAAGGAAGGCAATTGCAGGGTTGTAAGTAGTTAGTGATCTGATTTATGCTTCTTTTTTCCTCCAAAAAAGTAGAGAAAACATTAGAAGGAGGGCAAGAGTGGAAGGGGCAGAGAGTAAGCATAGCCCTCTGGGGGAGAAGGTGGAGGCGGGATGCAAGGATGAGCCCAGAAGCTTCACGTGTCCCCTCTACCAGATGGGCTGGAAGAGATTTCCCAGAGCCTTTGCCCAATTTGAGCAAGGCCCTGCTGAATCAGTATTAATATTATTAGTAGGTGAATCTATCACAAACGGATATTTTGCAGAGAACGTGAGCTGATGCCGTGTAGGGCCACAGGGCCACTGCCGTGGCTGTTCCCTCTGCCTAGCCCACAGCCTTCCCTCTGGAATCCGCACAGCCAAATCCTCACCCATTTAGGGCTTTACTGAAATGCCACCTTCTCAATGAGGCCTAACTGGTTCCCTATCTAAAATTGAAACCCCCTTTCCTACTCTCCCGGCGTCTTCATTCTGAGTTGTTTTTTTAATATAATTTATTTTTAGGGCATTTTTAGCAAAACACAGCAGAACTGGGTGCAGAAGTTTCCCATCTAGACCCTGCCCCCCCCAGAGGCACAGCCTTCTGCCACCAGACGGCACATATGTTACAACTGATGGACCTACACTGATACACCATAATCACCCAAAGCCCGTAGTTAGGGTTCACTCTTGGTGTTGTACACTCTATGGTTTTGAACAAATGTATAATGACATGTATTCATCATTATAATACCATGTAAAATAGCTTCACCACCTTAAAAATCCTCTGTGCTCTGCCTATTCACACCTTCTGCCCCCCTATCCCCCAGTAACCACTGTTTTGTTTTGTGGTTTCTTTTACTTTTCTTAATAGTTTTGCCTTTTCCAGAATGTCATATTGTTCGCATCGTACCGTATGTAGCCTTTTCAGATTGGCATCTTTTACTTATTAATATGCATTTAAGCTTCCTCCCTGTCTTTCCATGGCTTGGTAGCTCAGTTAGTGCTGAGTAATATTCCATTGCCCGGATGCATCACAGTATTTATCCATTTACCTTCTGAAGGACATCATGGTTGCATCCAAGTTTTAGCAACTATGAAGTTGCTATAAACATCCTTGTGCAGGTTTTGATGTGGATATAAAGTTTTCAAATCTTTTGGATAAATACCAAAGAGTACAATTGCTGGATCTTATAGTGAAGTTTGTTTAGTTTTATGATAAACCTCCAAAATGTTTTCAGAAGTGGCTGCACCATTCTGGATTCCCACCAGCAATGAGTGAAAATTCCTGTTGCTCCACATCCTCACCAGTATTTCATATTGTTGGTCTGGTAATTCTACTAGGTTTATAGTGGTATCTCATTGTTTTAACATATGATGACATATGATGTGGAACATCTTTTCATATGCTTATTTACCATCAGTATATCTTCTTTGATGAGAGACTGTTAATGACTTTGGCTTATTTTTTAACTGAGTTGTTTTCTTATTGCTGAGTTTTAAGAGTTCTTTGTGCATTTTGGATAACAGTTCTTTATCAGGTGTGTCTTTTGCAAAATTTTTTTTTCCCCAGTCTGTGGCTTGTCTTCTCATTCTCTTGACAGTGTCTTTCACAGAGCAGAAATTTTAAGTTTCAGTGAAGTCCAGCTTATCAATTCCTTCTTTCATGGATCCTCTGGTATTGTCTCCAAAAAGTCATTGCCAAACACAAGGTCATCTAGAGTTTCTCCTGTGTTATCTTCTAGGAGGTTATAGTTTGGCATTTTACATTTAGTTCTGTGATCCATTTTGAGTTAAATTTATGTGAAGCATGTAATGTCTGTGTCTAGATTTCATTTTTTCACATGTGGATGCCCAGTTGTTCCAGCACCATTTGTTGGAAAGACTATCTTTGCTCCATTGTCTTGCCTTTACTCCTTTGCCAAAGATCAGTTGACTGTATTTGTGTCTGTATCTCTTTCTGGACTGTCTATTCTCTTTGTCTATTTGTTCTCCAGAACCACACTGTCTTGGTTACTGCAGATTTATAGCAAGTCAGGAAGTTTGGTAGTGTCAGTCCTAAGATTTTGTTCTTTTCTCTCAATATCGAGTTGGTTATTCTGGGGCATTTGCCTCTCCCTATAAACTTTATAACCAGTTTGTTGATATTCACAAAATAATTTGCTAGAATTTTGATTGGGATTGCATTGAATCTATAGATCGAGTTGGAAAGAACTGACACATTGAATTTTAACTTTTTATGATTTACATATTATTACATCAATTGTTTACTACCTGTCCTCCACCCCCCAACTCCACGATGGAATTTAAGCTTCACAAGGGAAGCTGTGTTGTCCATTGTTGTATCTGGATTGACAAGAAGAGCACCCAGCTCATAATAGGCAGTTAATGAATATTCACTGAATGCATAAATGAATGAACGAACATGCTACACATTCCCTGGATGAGAGGAACTGTGAATTTCCTCCACTATGGGATCAAATTCATGTCTAAATGTTACACAGCTCTGTAAATGAATCTATTGAATATTAGAGCGTTTAATCCATGGTGTTCTGATTATATTAGGTAGCAGCAATATCGTCAATGCCTTGACTAGGTGACTGTTTGCTTAAACATTTCTCTTTGTGTCTTGGGAATGTGCAGAGAAATATAGGATCTGAGAATTTAAGTTCGAGCCGTTCCTAGTTCAGATAGTTTTGTGTCAACCAAAGGCAATCTTACTAAGCAATCAGTCTAGGACAACATGCTCTGATTATTTAGCTGGCGCAGTTTTATCAACACGCTAGTGGATGTGATTTATAAGAATGTTCGTAGGTGACATATACTATTTATTATGGACAAATACCACAGCCATGTATTTAGCAAACTAGTCTTAAGAGGTAAGCTCCCAAATATTTGTTAATTACCAGTTGTTCTAGAGCACTGTTCTTCCATAAAACTTTGTGCTGTAATAGAAATATCTGTGCTGTCCAGTACGGGAGCAACTAGTCATGTGTGGCTATTGAGCAATGTCAAGACTAAATTTTTAACTTTATTTGATACTAATTTAAACTTGAATCCCTGTGTGTGACTACTGAGCAGTTGGAGGACTGCATTCTTAATTTTCTTCAGTGTTAATTAAAATTAGTGGCCACCATTTTGAACAGCACACATCTAGAAGTTTTCCTCTAACAGAGATTTAAATCCTTGCCATAGATTGACCTGAAAGATGTCATAACATTGAAAAGCTCAAAAAAAATTACTAATGAAAAATAAGAATACACACTGCAATGATACTTAAGCTCCAAGAGAAATTTGATCTCCCTTTATAAATAACAGCCATGTCCCATTAGGTTATCTATGTTCTTGACTTTTTTCACATTCATTGTTTTTTCATGAGGTATTCCCATTTCAATCCAAAAACCAGATCTTGGCTTTATTAGAATTTTCAGCTTAATAAGCACATTCTTTTACTATTTACTGATTCATTTATTCTGAATTTATTTTTTAATAAGTCCTTTCTGGTTTCTAGGTGGTCATTCATTGCATTTTTAAAAACCTTTTGGGTTAATAGTTGGTTGGTTTGTTTTCTTTATTTTTTTTAAATTTCTCTAAGTGCAGTATGAGTACATCTCACCATTTTTAAAGAACCAGCTTTTGGTTTCTTTGTTTTTCCTCTATCAATTTCCTATTTTCTATTTTATTGATTTATACTCTAATTCTTATTATTTCTTTTCTTCTGCTTACATTACACTTAATTCAACCTTCCTTTTCTAGTTTCCTATGTTGGAAACTTAGATTATTGATTTTAGATCTGTCTTCTTTTCTAATATCTGCATTCAGTATTATAAATTACCCTCTTAGCATTCATTGCATCCTACAAATTTTGATAAGTTGTGTTTTCATTTTAATTTAGTCCAACATATCTTAAAATTTCTCTTGAATTTCTTGTTGACCCATGTGTTATTCAGAAGTGTGTGGTCTAATCTCTACTTATTTGGGGATTTTCCAGTTATCGTGTTTGTTATTGATTTCTAATGTAACTCTGTTGTAATCTGAGAGCAGACATTGTATAATTTCTATTCTTTCAAACTTGTTAAAGTGTGTTTTATGGCCCAGAATGTGGTCTGTCTGGATGAATGCCCTAAGCAAGCTTGAGAAAAAAGTGTATTCTGCTACTGTTGGATGAAGTAATATACAGATGTCAATTATATCCAGTTGACAGATGGCATTGTTGAGGTCCTTAATGATTTTCTGCCTACTGAATCTGTCCATTTCTGTGAGAGGAGTGATGAAGTCTCCAACTACGATAGTGGATTCATCTGTTTCTCCTTTCAGTTCTATCAGACTTCACTTCATGTAGTTTGGCACTCTGTTGTTAAGGTACATACGTGTTAAGAATTGTTGTGTCTTCTTAGAGCGCTGACTCCTTTTATCGTTATTTAATGCTCCTCAATCCCTGATAAACTTCCTTACTTTGACGTCTGCTCTATCTGAAATTAATATAGCTACTTTTGCTTTCTTTTGATTAGTGTTTTCATAGTATAGTTTTGCACCCATTTACTTTTAATTTATGTGTGTCTTTATATTTAAAGTGGGTTTCTTGTAGACAGTGTATAGTTGGGTCATGTTTTCTGATCTATTACAATCTCTTTTAATTGGTGCATTGGACCACTGACATTCAAAGTTGATGTAATTGAATTAACATCTACTATATGTGTTACTGTATTTTATTTGTTGCCCTTGTTTGTTATTCCTGTTTTGGCCTTCTACTCTTTTTCTGCCTTTTGTTGTTTGAATTTAGCATTTTATATTGTTGTATTTTCTGTCCTACTTTAGAATATCAGTTCTACTTCTTCTTTTCTTTTTTTCGCCCAAGAGTTTGCAATATACATTTACAACTAGTTCAAGTTCACTCTCAGCCCCCACCAGTATTGCAGTTATTTTCCAGGTGCACATGGTGGTAGAGAAACAACATGGTGTGCTGACAACAGTGTGTAAATCTGAGTAATTCTGAATTTTAATCTTAGCTACCCCACTTCCTAGCTCTACAATGTTGGGAAAATGTATGCATTTAATGTCCCATTCCTTTAAATGGGAACATTAATTCTCACTTCATATGTTTGTTATTAGAATAATAAATAGAGCAAAACACCTAGCATATTACCTGCCACATAGATGGTGCCCAAGACAAAGTAACCATAAAAGTTCTATAAAAGTTGCATCTGTCTTGTGTTTTGGAAACATCACTAAGGAGACTAGAATGAGTAGAATATTCCCAATACAAATCACACTTTTGGAGAAATGACAAAGAAGTACAGTAAAAATGAAATGAATTAAGAATTGAAATGCCTGTTTCTACTAATGAGCTGGATCACTTTTTCACAGTGTTGATTGACACTCATGGTGTCACCTGAGACAAGCTTGCAACCAGTTCAGTGAGGAATCCCTTACGCAGCAGGAAGGAATCTGATACACTGCCCAACCAGGCTCATCTCTTCCTAATTTACATTTTATTTTTTGATTCATGCAACTTTTATAGACAGCCTTTCTAAATATATATACATTAATAAAGATCTATCAGCATTTAAGTGTGAATAGCAACAAATATAATACAGTAAACATCCTACCTTCAAGCTTCAACACTTTCTTACATTGCTCAGAGCCAGCATGTTTTGTTTTCTTTTATTTTTTATTGAAGTATAGTTGCTGTCCAATATTATATGTTACAAGTGTATGGTATAGTGATTCACAATTTTTAAAAGTTATACTTCATTTATAGTTATAGAATATTGGATATATTCCCCATGTTGTACAATATATCCTTGTAGCTTATTTTATACCTAACATCATAGTTTGTACCTCTTAATCCCCTAGCCCTTGATTGCTCCTCCCCCCTTTCCTCTCCCCACTGGTAAATACTACGTTGTTCTCTGTATCTGTGAGTCTGAGAAACAGCACTTTCTCATCACTGACAGGACACCCACTCTTTCTCTCTTTATAAATGCAGTACAAGTGTCGAGTTTCCCAATGTCAAATGATTTACAGAACTGGCGACGAGAGATGCAGGTGTCTGGAGAGCTCCCCTGCAATGCCTGGGAGAAGCTGACCTTTTCTGAAGCCGGTTAATAATCCACCCAGCTTACCTCCCAGTGGTTACTGTGGGCAGGTGTACACCAGACATTTTATGAGCTACTAAGTAAATATTCTTGATTCAGTAAAGAAAAGCACTGATAAAAAGAAAACATTAATCTGCCACAATTTACCTAATCATTTAAATAAGCTTGCAAACTAATAATACAGCAAGATTTATTGCAAGATTAATGCAGCAAGAAAAAAGGAGTAACTTTTTTCTTGTACTTTTCAGTATGTATTGATTATAGAGGAATATCAAAATATCAGTCTTATCAGTTATTGCGTCGTTCTATGTAGTTAGTGAAATAGGGGATTATTTAAATACAGAATACTGTAGCTCAGACTAAATTATAAATGAAACAAGCATAAACACTTGACTACTGTGTTAGTGAAAATTCGGAAGTCCTCCAGAGGCAGCTCTCTCTTGCCTGCGGATCTGGTCCTCTGGGCCACCCAGGATATAGCCTTAAACCCAGGGGAAAGCAGGAGGTGGTTTTGAATCTGGAACAGCTGTCATAGAACACAAGTGTTTTAGGGGAGGAAGCCAGAAAGCCTGAGGCAGCAGGCCAGAAGCAAAGATGCGTTTGGGGTGATGGTGTTGGGATACACCCACACAGGGTCTTCAGAGGGATCTCGTACTGTAGAGTGAAAAATCCCCCAGAAACACCTTGCATTACAGAAGGGAATCAGACATCATCAGGGTGAAGTACGATATTTTACACTCTTTGTTTCATTAATGCAGCAAATATTTTTGCTTAGGCCATGTATTTTGGAGGCCATGTATTTTAAATATATATTATTTGTTAAATCTTACAATCTCGTGGCAAGTAGCTGCCTTTGTATCCACTCCCTAGAGGACAAAACAGCACAGAGGGGATGAGTAAATCATCCGAAGTCACAGAGATCATATTCAAAAAGGATAATAAATGCTGGGTGTCTGACTCATCAGTCTGTTCTCTGCGAGTCCCCCCAGTTTTGCATCAGAGATGCTGAACATTATCTACTCTAGAGTACCCACAGGAGCTTATCATCTTTTCAGGGTGATTTGAAAAGCAAGGGATTGTTTGCATGTCAGAAAAGATTTTTTTAAAAGCAAAAAATTACTAGTTTATTTTTTTCAGTTTAACATTTCAACTAGTTACCTTAAGTAGTGTACAAAAGCTCTCTGGGGAGTGTTATCACACAAGGTTGAACATATTCATGATTGCTCATGTGACTCCTGAGTTAGTTTAATTGCCAAAGGGATGAAACTAGCTTTAGCTATTATTTAATTCCATACTAGGCTCTTCCTTGATAGAACTGAAGACTTTAAAATATTGACTATCCTAGTTTAGTTGGTAGAGTTCTAGGGCAAAAAGATTCCCAGGGCATCCATGGAGCTCACCAATGAGAGCCCCTCACCTCCTCCACCTCAATCCAGAGCATAAATTCCAAGTATTTCACCTTTCCACTGCTAGCTGGCATTTGGGCCCCGGGAGGTCTACACCCCATTGGGCTGATGGCTTCATTGATAGCTTACCAAGTTTACCTTCTCTTACCTCTTTCCCACCAACAGAACACCATGGTCAATGCTTAATCTCTGAATGTACGATAAGCCCAGTTGCCCCTCTCTTTTCTATCTCCACCCCCAACCCTCCTGTCCCTGAGAGGTGTATTTGGCCCTTTCCCAAGATCTCAGAAGTGCTTCTCCATGTCTGTCATCCTGCACTGTACAAATATTCAGACCCATGCAGGACAACTCAGTCCACCACAGAACTTTATTTGGTGTGCAGTGATGGGCCCTAAGCCCCCCCAGATAAGAATCAGACTCAGGCATCTAAATCAGAGGCACTCTTAGAACAGGCAACCAAGCATCAGTGTCTTTGAATACCCAATAAGGGTCTAATCAGTGTCCTAAATTATCAAAATAACTTGCAAAAAATCAGTACACATATAAATACTGTACTGGAGAGTTCTAAAGTATAGCTGGATAATTCTGTAGGAGTAATTCTTTGTATAATAAAATTATAAAGGTATTTTAAAACATTTAGAAGGATTTAAAAAATTAATCTGTAATCCCATGATCCAGCAATGCCATTGACATTTTTTTTAAAGAAAGGATGCACACAGAGTTTAAAAACTTGAGTAGTGCCTAAGGATGTAAAAATGGTAGTGGAATCCCCCTCTTGTATCCCTCTTCCTCGATTTTCTCTCCCTGAACATAACCAGCATCAAAAATTTCTCATCAGTCCTTCTAGGAAAATTCTTTAAGTGTAGATGTACACTTTTAAAAATGAACACATTTGGAATCCCACTATATACTTTATTATACACTTTTTAAAAATAACAACTTCTGGGACCCCTACAGTATAAGCCTTAAACTTACAGGTTTTTAATTTATTCTGATTTTGTTCCAATCCTTATACTTTGCTTCCCAGGTGACCTTGAAAATGTTGTTTTATCAGCCTGATTCTCTATTTCCTCATCCATAAAAGGAGGAGCATAATGATACCGACCTCACAGAATTGCTGTGAGTGATAAATAAGGTGTAATATAGAAAATGTTGGCCATAGTCTTAGGAGCTCACACACACACACACACACACACACACAATGTTTAGTTAAGATTATTATCAGGACATAATTAGCTGGCCTTTTTAAATCATTATGTTCTTGCCAAATATGTAAATGTACTTTTAAAGATTACCTTGAATTAGTTGGTAAACATTTAAATTATTTCTTGTTTTAATTATTTTTTCATTTTGTTTGTATTTTTTATGCTATTACAAACAAGGATTCAATTATACATTCACAAATACTTATCAATATCGGGGACGTGCCTACAAGAAGTATTTGGCAAGAATTCCAAAAGGTTAAAGCAGAAACTAACACACCATTGTAAAGCAATTATACTCCAATAAAGATGTTAAAAAAAAAGAATTCCAAAAGGGTAAAATCCTAGAATTGAATTATACATTTTCAATGCTGATAGATGTGGCAGGTCTGGCCCCAGTCTACCCTTTCCCAGTGTCATTGCCTGTTTGTTCCCATTTCTCCTAACAATTATCAAGTTTGAAAAATACTTGTCACTCCAAAAGGCAAGTCTCTCAATTTTCTCTCCTTCAAGATATTTTTGTCATTGTTTGTGCTTTCATTGTCTGTTATGCTGTACAGACATTTTTTGTGTTTTCATAATCAGTTCTTTCCTATTTCCCAAATACTTTGCTTAGAAAGACCTCCCTGATTCCCTAAGAAATTCCTTGTGCTTTCTTCTGGATTAATTTTGTCAAGTTACACTTTTATAGAAAGTGTCACATTTTATTGAAGTCTGAATAGAATTTTGCTACTTACTATATTAGGATTATAATTTTATGTCTTTATTTGGGAACTCCCCTCACCACCTCCACCCATATTAATATCTAGGGTTGTGTGCTTTCTCCTCCAATTTTTGCTTTGAAGGACCTGACCTTAATATGTTGTGCACTCTCTTTGCTCCTGGAGTTGAGTCAGGACACCTCCACACCAGTGTCTCTACCAGGGTGCGGGTGGGGAAAGGGCTCAAGAGTGGGGCTGTCCCATCCCTAATTCTCAGCCCCCTGTGCGACCCCTTTCAACGTGTGCTCTCAGTGGCGGAAACAGCACGTTTGTGAGCAGATAACAAAACAGTGATGTGCATTTCTTTCTCCCTCTCTATTTTGCAGTCAGGCATGATAAGAACCCAGGAAGCGGACTACTTCTTGAAGCCCCTCCCTTCACACCTGGCAGGGGGCCCCAAGGACTCTGCGGGGGGTGGGCCTCCCTCCCACATCCTGTACAAAAGGTCCACCGAGCCTCGGGATCCGGGGTCCCACCAGGTCGCGATGATGGAGAGAAATTGGCGGCTGGAAAACCGCCACCTCTTCCACCACGAAGATCAACCCCCGCGCGGCGGCTCCAGTGTCAGGCACCCACAGAAGCTGCATTTCTGCGGAAGACGCAAGAAATGTATGTAAGGGCGATTCTTTTTAGTATTTAGCGATTTGGACATTTCTGTAAGCCGACGGAGTATTTTTAATTTTCTTCAAAGTAGTCTGCCCTAGAGGTGAAATTTGTTGACTGCCTTTGCTAAACTTAAGTGATGATTCCAAAGCAAACCCATCAACTGTATGTTCAGTTTAAAACATCTCTCCCTCATAGATGGATAGATAATGGTAGATGTTTTTCTGTGTTTGTTTGTTTTGTTTGTTTGTTTGTTTGTTTTTAAAGAGCTGTTCCCTGGGCAGATTAAATGACAAGGTGCTCAGAAATGCAGAATCCACCAGATGTCTTCAAAAGAACCCTGGCATGTCTGCCCGGTAATTCCGTACTTTTGAGGTCTAGATTTATTAAAGCTCACATGCTTCTCCTGCAGAGGTGATTTGTCCCTATGCAGGTTTATATACTTCACTCACCACGTCAGAAGACAGAGTATGCATGACAAAATGTATCTGCAATGTATCACCAAGGCTTTATCGAAGTTCTTTTTGTTTGTGTCATGGACATTTAAAAATAGATGTGATATTTACATTTTATGTAGGAACATCTCACAAACTCAGGAACAGGAGTTCAGTGTTTTCTGGACTTTTCCTCACTTCCTTCGGCTTTCCCCTCAAGCATTGCTTTATTTAGCAAACCTTCCCCAAGGAGCCTCTGGAAAGCCCATCCTTCTCTGCAGCTTGGTTTCGTTGGCTGCTAGACCCAGCACCCTCAAATAGAGGTGGGCATGTGCAGGGTCTCCGTAAATACTGTGGAGAAGAGAGGATGACCCAGAATCACTTGGCATCTTTGATGAAAGAACAAGTACCGTTGACCTGTCAGCACCTGTGCGTCATCTGAACTCACATCTGAACTGTGTAAATTGTAACTAAGTCTCAGGCTACATTCAAATGGACTTGAAAAACTCAAGCCAAATTACTAAGAGTGAGTTCGGTCTTAGGGGAGGCACCGGGAAGAACAATGTTGAGCACAAGTAGAGGGAACGGGAGGCTGCGAAGGTCAGGGAAGACAGACTGAGCGGGTATTGGAACAGGGCACACTGACCAGCCACAGCTTCCTGAGTCTGCGCAGACAGGGAGAAGCTGGCGGAGGCGGCTGGGGGCGGGGCCAGGCAGAGGCGGGGCGGGGCAGAGCGGGACCGAGGAGAGGGACTCAGGCACAGACAAGGTCAGAGCCAGGATGGTGCTCACAGGGCTCCTGGTGAGGGTGTAGTCAGAGTAGGACAGATTCTGTGTGTCGGGGACAGAAAGATGACCAAGCACCTGGATCCAGGCAGGAAAGATGGTCAGGGCTGTCTTCACCTCTTTGACAGGACACACCAGGGCCTGAAGCACATGTTGCAGTGTCTCTGATCAATCCAGCAGTGCTGACCATTCTGGAATGAATATGACCCTTTCATTCTTATCTGGAGGTGATCAGAGTCATTCAGGCCAGTAGCCGTAAGGCACAGTTGTGCACACAGGGCGGTACGATTACGCTGTTTGGTGGGGCTGTGTGTGCACGTGTGTGTGTGCATGTGTGCACATTTGTAGGTGTATTTGCTTCCACAGCCGTTTCAGAATCTCAGTAGATGGGGTTGGGTCGTGAGAGGCAGTTATTTGAAAAAGATACTAAACTGTACAATAAGGTTTGTGTTTGGAAAATGAAAAAAGAAGTAGCCACTGTTTTCATAATAAAACTAGGAAAAAAAAGTGCAACGAAACGCCACTTGCTGGTGGGCGGCGTCAGTGGTTGATCCGGTGCTGTTTGACTTGCCCCCGTTTCGGTCCCCTCCTGCTGGGTACATGGCAGCTCCTGAGGGACTGGGGGCCCTATCTAGCAGAACTGACACACAGCACCTCCAGGATCAGCATTTAATTCTCAGGACTCAGTTACTTGTGCAGGACAGTTCCATGTTGTCCATGAGGCTTGGGGCTTCCCTGGAGGAATCCTGGTCTTCTGTCTCAGTGGGGTTCACACTACAAAGATTCTTCCGTAGAGTTCAGAGAATGAGAGATTGTTCTGTGTGTTTAGGCATCTCTCTCTGCTTTTGGAGACAAAAGCAGATTGATTTGCTTAAAATCAAAAGTGATTCTGAACCTCAGACTCATGAGTTAGCTTGCTACTTCCAGCTGCAGGCTTCACGGGTGGGTTTTGAGCTGGGACTCACGTGTTTGGGAAAATGCTGCAGGACCATATTGAGGGGGGAGTGACTTGTTTTGAGGGACTTGTCAGATCCCTGGCTAGTAAGATCACCCCCCCACCCCACCCCGGTGCTTCTGCCAATACTGGGGGCCTGGGAGGCTGCTATGCTCCTATACTGTGTCCATTTGCACCCTGTACCTATGGGAATTAAGACTAAGGGTCCTGGGACCACACTGCCAGATCTGAAATCCATTTCCAACACTTTCTAGTGAGGGATTGTGAGAAAGTTACGTTCATTCCCCATGCCTTCGTGGCCTCACTCCTACCCATGGCTGGTGTAGAGAATGAATGAGTTATACATAGACATCTCTTAGGGTGGGGATCACATCTGTGTAAATTGCATCAATGTCATCAATGCATGATGACTGCTTATTAACCTTTAGCCAGTGTAACAGTTATCCTCCGAAAGGTTCGTTTAGGTTTGGAAGTATTTTAGCAGAGAGATAAAATGCAACAGACATGGGAATCAGTCAAACAAAACAGCATCTTCTAGCAGTGTGTTCCATGAATAGAGCTGGCATAGCCTTTGAATTAGTACCACCTAAATATGGGGATATTTTGAAGCCTACTTTCACCTGAAACCATTCTAACCACATTTTCTCAGGCATCCACTAAACCTAGTGATTTTTAACATAATGTTAATTTATGGATTATTAATGCCAAAACTTTTTTTTTTTTTTTTTTTTTTTTTTTTTGTGATACGCGGGCCTCTCACTGCTGTGGCCTCTCCCGTTGCGGAGCACAGGTTCCAGACACGCAGGCTCAGCGGCCATGGCTCACGGGCCCAGCCGCTCCGCGGCATGTGGGATCCTCCCGGACCGGGGCACGAACCTGTGTCCCCTGCATCGGCAGGTGGACTCTCAACTACTGCACCACCAGGGAAGCCCCAAAACTATTTTTAAATGGCTTACTCCAAGAGGACCGAGTACATTTTGTCTTTTCATTAAATTAGATAAATATTTGCAATACTTTCTAGGAAATTCAGTTCTGCAGTGAAGTGGATCTGTTTTGAGCAGTTTATAACCCATTGGAAATACTACAGACAAACCAGTTGTGTGTCTAGACATGGGAATCAACTTTAAAAACTTTTAGGTCATTAAAAGTCTTCAAATAAGAACACAGTATAAGACAGCACTCCTTTTTGTAATTATTAGTTTCATTGTTTTATCAATAACTCCTTTACAGAGCCCTGTTGAACAGATCTTTATGTTCATAGTCTTTGAACATCATGCTTTTAGATAATAAGAGCTCAGAGCCAAAGTGATCTTCTTTTTGCTTTAAATCAGGACAAATTTATACAAAAGTCAATATAACAATGAATTCCATGACATGTAGACTATGCACACTTTACTTAAATGTAGTGTTCCACCTTAACACATGTTTTGCATCACAGTTTTAAGGGTTTTATGATTCGTTTTATGAACATTCATTTTTAAAATCCATTTTCTTTAGCACGAGTTCCACCACTGGTTTTGTGTGACAACTTTACATTCATTTCCTCTCTGAACGCCCCCCCTGTAGACATGCCCAAGCCTCCCAAGGAAGACCTTTTCATCTTGCCTGATGAGTATAAGTCGTGCATAAGGCACAAGCGGTCCCTTCTGAAGTCTCATAGGAACGAAGAACTGAACGTGGAGACATTGGTGGTGGTTGACAAAAAGATGATGCAAAACCACGGTCATGAAAACATCACCACCTATGTACTGACAATACTCAATATGGTAGGAATGCCCTTCTTGTTGAAGTCATGTGTGTGATTCCACCTAATGGGGTGTGTGTGTGTGTGTGTGTGTGTGTGTGTGTGTGTGTGTGTATGTTTTGTGTCCTACTTTTATTTGTGGATTTATGTCTTGTACACAAGAAATATTTTATCTGTGATAACTCTTTCACTTTTACTATGCGCCAATAAGAAGATCCTTTTTCAATCCTTCGGAGAATAAAATTCAGAGGATGAATAATTTGACTTTCTCTGTAAGCCAGTAACATATTTCAAGTTTACTGATGTCTTCATTTATCAGAAATCTATAAGAGGATGTGGAGACATCTGAGTGCAGTAAACTGCCCATCAGCATTATATGTGAGATTTTAGATGACTGTATAGAAATACCCATCTTTTTAGGGATAGGAGTGTTCAAATATTGAATATGCATCTTTCTATCGACAAGAACAAGGAACAGTACTCCCTTTAGAAGGTTGCTGCAGAGAAGATGTGACTGTGGCAGCTTTAGTCATTAATGAAGAGTGGAGCAAGGTGTCTAAGCCCCATTCCACCCAAGTGAGACCTGCATAACAGAAGACACAGTATGGGGTCATCAAAGTGTATTTTAACATAGTTGTGATGACAATGTTTGAAAATGTTTTATGTCCTACCTCTATAAACAGAGTACCCCTAAATGTATTTCAACTTCCCATGAAGTGGTGTGGTTGCTATTACTGTCCTCATTTTTGGTGGCCAGACCCTCGTGGTTTATGATCTCCCAGGGAACTGAGGGAGGAGGTGACACAGACTGCAGGTCTGTGACAGCCCCCACTGCAGGTCTCTGATGTGTGCAAGCATTGCCTCTGTTCTGCAGAGCTTTTCCAGCATTTCTACACCTCAGTGCCAAATTAGTTCCCTGCTGCTTCCCATGTCTGGTGACTTGCCCTCGCTCATCACCCCATATGCCACTCGGATCACTCATTTTTACACATGTGACCATCATCCCTAATGATGGTCACATCATCCTTCCCTGATCACCTTCTCTCCACATTGTTTTCCTTCTCTTTCTTGTATCTTCTTGGTCTTTTCCCAAGAACTTCTCTTATTCTTCTGGAATATTTTGCTAGGACAGCTTCAGGAGGGCACTGCTGTGTATCATCACTATGAGTTAAAAAATAAATTAAAAGAAACAAAAAGAAACCTCCTTATGTCTAATGAGGACACTTACCAACTAGGAGGCCTGATAAGAGGTGTTTGATAAGAGGAGGAACCTGCCTCCACAGACTTCATTATTTTACTTCCAGGCACCAAGAGTAAGGATCCAACAGTTGGTATCATTGGCTGTTAGATATTCCCATACCTGTGTGTCTAGCAATGTAAGAACCTTAACCTTGCTATGTCACTGGAGAACACAGGATTGGCCTTCAGCTGTGGACTCCAGGCTAAGGGCTGGGGGAAAAGGGTGCCGTGTATAGGGACTGATGTGGATTACCTGTCCTTTTCAGGTGTCTGCTTTATTCAAAGATGGAACAATAGGAGGAAACATCAACATTGCCATTGTAGGTCTGATTCTTCTGGAAGAAGAACAGGTATTCTTTGAAACCAGTAGTTTTTTTCCCCCAGAAAAATAAATTCAAAATAATGCTTTGTTTTCCTAAATATAATTGTTCTATGGATTCTTTACTTCTCTTTCCCTTGGGGACAAAAATGTTTTAATATTTTGTGTCTAATGCAATGAGTTTCTTGTCAGTTCCTGTAATGCTTATTTGTTTTGTGTGTGTGTGTGTGTGTGTGATTTTTGTGCAAGAGTAGTAAGAAATACTCATTTGATTGGCTAATAAGAAAATGGAATAGAAGAGCTACTTTAAATACCCTGTTGGAAATACACTAGGAATGCAAGGTGCAAAACTTGTCCTCAGCCACTGTGAGCTTTGATGATGGAGATGAAGTGAGCCCTTTGGTCTTTTGCTAGAAGACTAACAATGTCCTGTAGCCCAGAAGTTAATTTGTACTGTGTGGCAGTGCATTGTTGTACTCTATTGCCTCCCAACTGCTGAGACTGACCTCCACCACCTTTGGTCTCGGGATTTTATTTTTGTAGAGATTCTAGGATGTCAGGCACATTCCTCTCATTGCACACAAACCCCCAGATTATGCTGGATCTTGGGAGCAGTGGGCATAAGACTGTCTGTTGCCTTCATTTCAGAACCCTGTGTGAACACACAGAGGTACCCCTCCATTCACAATAAGGACTCGTGTGAATATTCCATGGCAGAAGTAAGGGGGACGTCTTAGCCATAAAGGGCTCTCACTTGTATTTTGCCCCAAGCTGGTCATTGATTGGACCTGGGGGCGTAAACCCTGGGTCCTAGTCAGGCACCCTGCGTCCAATTTCACCCGGGCTGACATCTTCACAGAGTCTCCTGTTAGCCACAGTTGTCTTGTTTATGAAACAAATGATTTTTAGATGAAATCTGAGATCATTTATGAGATTTAAGATGCCTTCAGATTTTCAGTTTCTGGGGTGCTGCCCTCTTTCCCTGCAGGATGGGGCATGCACGGGTAGACCTGCTTCTAGCCTGAAGAGTCAGCACGATACAACTCCATTGTCTTTTGTGTGAGTGTGTCTGCAGAGGGGGTGCTGAACTAGCAGGGCTTCTCAGGTGACAGGTTAATTATTCTTTGTATTAAAACGTTTCACCTTGGAACTCATCCAAGCGGCAAAGAATAAGCGAGGTTATCATTTGATCGTACACCTGTGTTAACTTTAATTAATGCAGTTTTCCTGGAAATCACCCGCTGAAGAATGTAAGGCATGTCCCAGGGTTGATGTACAGCATTTAGCTTGGGTGCATTTGACTCTCTGGAAAGACACAATAAACATTTAAGGGGAAAACATAGTCAGTGACTGAGAGACGCAATTTCAAAGCAACACTCTGGTCATGAAAGCTTTAAACAAGTTCTTGTCCTGAAATTGAGGTATTTAACCTGGTTTTCTCTGACCATCCTTAGAAAAATATATCATACCTATAAATAAGCTTTAAAGAACTCATCTGCCTGCCAGTTTTGGGAGATGTCCTTGCCACCCACCCCCCACCCCCAGTTCTTCATTTACCAAGACTTCGGGTAGCTTTCACTCTGATCTTTCACTGCTGATCTATTAGAACTTGGTATATATGGATAAGGTGAAATGTCATTTGTATAGTTTCCTTCTAGTTCCAGCCTATTTGCTAGAGATAAAGCTTTGTCAGTTGAGCTGCCTCTTCTCATAAACATGGTGCCTCTGTAGGAAAGTGACTTGATTTAACACTGTAATAATAACTCTTAGAAGAGTTACAAATTTGAAATCTTACTTGCCCAACTTGGTTATGAAATAAACACAGCACCATCCGGGTGTGTTTTTGTGTATGTGCAAAGTCTCGTATAAACGATTCTGTTGCCTTATATAATTTTTCAGTGTTTTATAAAGACTTTGAATGTGAACATTTCATGCACAGAAGTCATCTTTCTTGGGTCATTGAAATGTGTTCAGAGTCAGCAAATACATCCCAACTGTTTTGGTACAGAACTAGAGAAATAAACATGAGTGTCTACACTGAGTCTGTACAGGTTTTATATATGACACCCTCCTTTGGATTTTAACACATAAAATGGGTAAATTAGTTTCTGCCATCCAGTTCCACCTGTGTAACTGAATCCAAGTTAGTGCTAGTTTTCTGTGATGACAGAGCCAGTAACAACTGCATGACAACATGTTTTCTTCCTGTTATCTCGGGCTCCTGGTCTGTCTCCTGCATAGCCAGGGCTAGTGATAAGCCATCATGCGGACCACACCTTGAGCAGCTTCTGCCAGTGGCAGTCTGGATTGATGGGGAAAGATGGGACTCGCCATGACCATGCCATCTTACTAACCGGCCTGGACATATGTTCCTGGAAGAATGAACCCTGTGATACTCTGGGTAAGACCCTCTGCCAGGGTTTTGAGAAACACATGTGTGCTGTGTGCCTTCAGTGGCCTAGGATATGGAGTATTTTTGCCCTCATTCCAAATCTGTAAGCTGTAGCTGCTGCTGGGTGGAATTGTAAGGAATAAACTCCCTGCCCTGTATAAACTGTGGCCAAAGAGAAGAGTATGCATTTATTCACCAAAATCAGTTCTTTCACAAGAAAAGGTCTCTCACAGATTCAAGAGCTTCTATCTCTTCTAATTTAAGAAATAATTTCTTCCATTTCTTCTTCCAGTGGTGAGAATAGGGTCAACAGATTCAAGGGTGTCTCATTCTATGAAAAAATAATAATACATTTATGAATATTTGTAGAGATACTACAACACTATTGGATCCCTGATTTTTCCATTTCTCTATGAATATCCCAATCTTAGCCATGTTCAACATGTTTATTAGGCTGGATGTATCTTGGTGGTATTTTATAATATGATGCAAGTTTTTTATACTTTTCCAAACAGTGTAAAGCACAGTGTGATACTGAGCAAGGCTCTCCTGACCTTTTTTCCTAATTCTCCATTTCTTCCCAAGATCTTAGGGAAGAAGGGTCTTTATTACAAAAACATTCAGATAAGACTTGGTTTAATAGAGGTTAGTCCTGACTACTTGTTCCCAGAAAGCCCTGAGTGCAAGGTGGACCCTGGGCTGCCTCTGAGGACTTAGAATTCAGGAGGTTCCCACCCTGCACATGATAAGCTCACTGGGCCTAAATTGTACAAATAATGCTGTTTACACGGAAGACTTGCTTTCATTCTGGGCGCCTGGAATTTTGGCCCACTCCAGGCAGGGGTGCTATGTGACCAGCCCCCAACCAAAGGCCAGGGCTTTGTGTCTCTAATGAGCACCCTGGTGGGCAGTATTCCCCTTGTTGGAGGAATTAAGTCCGTTTGTGCGACTCCACGGCGGGAGGAAGCCCTGGAAGCTCGTGCCTGATTTCCCCGGGCTTCTCCCCAGGTGCTTGTCCCTTCTGCTGATTCTACTCCATATACTTCCATCCCTATTAAATTACACCCAGGAGCATGACAGATGCTGAGTCCTGTGCACCCTCCTCGAAAGTCCTCCACCGTGGAGTGGCCTTGGGGACCACCTGACACCCACTCTCTACAGCACTTTTTCTCAGGCTTTTGAGAACACAGCTGTTTATAGAAAAAAGCTGAAATTCTCCATCTGCAGGGAATGCCCTCTTCAACTACGCCGCCATTGTAACCTGTAACTTGAACATTACATAGAACCATAGATTGGGAAGGGAAAACAGACCCCCTTCTCCCACATAATTCAGACCCCCTTCTCCCACATAATTCAGGTCCCTTTATATGATTGTCCAAGGGTTTCCCACATAATTCAGGGCCCTTTATATGATTGTCCAAGGGTTTCCTGTTTCATATTTCACCTGACAAAATGAGAACCAAATTTCTCTAAAGGACAGAGGTAAATACACACACATGACACACCCTCTTTCTTTATTTTACTACAATATTGCTCCCATATGTTCTTTTGATCTTTATGTCCTGTAGGATTTGCACCCATAAGTGGAATGTGTAGTAAATATCGCAGCTGTACGATTAATGAAGATACAGGTCTTGGACTGGCTTTCACCATCGCCCACGAGTCTGGACACAAGTAAGTGCATCTCCCTGGGAGGATGGAGCCTGGGGTCCTCTGCGGACTGGAAGATTGTCTAGAGATTCTGGTGCAGTAGCTCAAGCCTGTGAGGGGAATTCACACATTTGCAGCGAGAACGCCAGTAGGAAATGCTCACGTAGGCGCTTCTGTTTTATTTGAGTGTCTCGTCGCACATATTCTAAAGCTGTGGCAACACACATGTTTGCACTTTCCTCACTCCCTTCTTCCCTTCCTGCTCACACATGTGCATACAATCACAGACTACAGACTCTTCTGTCTCTGCTCCTTTGTCCTGGGTTTTGAACTTGGTCCTGTGAGCTCATCTCATTCCATGGTTAACTCCTACGGGAGGACTCCACGTGACTGAAGATGGTAACAAGCCCGCCCATTGGTAACTTACTATTCTCAAGTTTGCATTCTTATATCACTTTCAAAATTTGTAGAGATGGGTTTTGACTGGTGTGCAGGGTTTGGGACGTACAGGGAGGACAAGAGATGCAGCCTGGTGGGAGCTGGTTTGCTTCCCACATCCCCACGTTCCCACCATTGTCAGTTGTGAAATGGGGCAGCATCAGGGGGAGTGGGGAACCCGGGACTTTGGCACAGATGGATAGACACCGATGCAGGACAAACAGCTCTCAGCAATGGGTGGCATGTCATTAGGAGTATCTTTTTAAGTGAGAAGCTTACCTTTGTTCCTGTAGAATGAAACACTTCTGTCCATTACTTATAGTAACTATTATTCTTAAATAAGATTTCTTAGTCTAATAATCTATAGGCTGCCTCACTTCGAGGCACCATCTATTAAAAAAAAAGTTTTTCTCAGTGGGGCCCACTTGCTGATTTCCTGCAATTACCCTGATTTATATGAGCATCAGCAGTGGTAACACAAGTGTTTTCCTGCTGGACTGAAACTGTACTTGAAGCTTCTCCTAGAAAATTCACAGCCAGGAATTACAGCTTTTCTATTTTCACTTTCATCCTCATTTTATTTGCAAATTACAAAACTTGCAGAAGGCAATGTTTGTGATTTGGTCTTTGCAAAGTTGATTTCTCCATCCCCTGTTAGAAATTGTACTGAGGCCACTCATGTCATCCCGACCTGTTCAAAGCATCTGTGTGTGTGTGTGTGTGTGTGTGTGTGTGTGTGTGTTTGTACACATGTGTGCCTGTCCTTAATGGGCTCTCACAGAGGCCCTGCAGACTTTGGCTCTGTGTGAACTGATGACCTGAAAGTGAAGCTTATATCTTATTACTGATCCCTTCATCATTACAGGTAATGATTGACTTTTTCAGTGCCTAGAAAATTGCACCTACACTTTACAAAGCTTTCAGTTAAGTCATAATTTTAAATAGGCTGCTAGAGTTAAAACTTCAAAAAAACTCATTATTTTAACGACATGGGGCTCTTGCTGTCCTCTGAACCATACCTGAATTTAATTAAACAATCAAAGTAAGAAATATTTAAGTCATCAAGGGCTGAACAAATCAGCATTAGATAAGCCGTTGAGATTCAGGCCCCTGGTGCGTCCAAGACGAGGCTCTCAGTCTTCCAGTCAACAAGGATTCGTGTTTGCTTTTATTTTTTTCTTAGAAGTCAAGTATTAATATTTCCTTTCATCACTAGGGCTGGGTGTAGATGGAAAAAGAATTTCTTCCAAACAAGAGAAAAGTGTTTTTACTTGCAAGTGAGAATACAGATGGGAGGAAGGAAAGGAACTCTAGATTTGGACGCAGGCAAGTCCCACTCCTGATAGAACTGACCTCCAGGAAATGATCAGCTCCTTCTCCAGCACCTGCTGCTTAGAGAATATTGTACAAGAGTCAGGAGGACTGAGAGCTCTGAGTGTTTGACGTCACCCGTGAAATAGCTTCTGATCATATTGAGGAAATAGGAAATACATGTGGGATACATACATGTATACATACATGAGGAAATAGGAATACATGTGGGATACATGTATTTATGGGAGACATAAAAAGCACGTGCTAATTGCCAAAATAAGTGATCATAATAGTACTAATAGTAATAATAACGCTAATACGTGCTCTTTGTGGAGTAGTTTCACATGTAACTCTAAGCCTGGAAACCCCTGGGGATGATCTCTTATCTTCCCTTCACTAGCTGGGCAAGTAGCCTGGGCTGAACATTCAGCACAGGAGGCGTGGAGGAGCTGCAAGGGGTCAGAGGTGAGCTGAAGGGGGCGTATTTCTAACACATTCTTAGCTGTGGCAACTGCATCAAATGAGAGGGGCCGCAGCAGGAAAGATTCAGCAACCCAGCTCTGTGCAGTTCAGGTGAATTGAAAACAAACAACTTTATTCAGTTTATTCATTTAAGAACTATTATTACTTGGAGAAGGAATCCTAAGTTTAATGCATGGATCAAACAGCATGCCTTCCTCTTATCCTTGGCAAAGAGCTCTAAGCAGTCAATTTCTGAGCCCTGTACCTTAAGAATTAAAAAAATAATTTTATATTTATAAGTTGTAAAACATGCTGTTTCACAGATGAATCTTACTTCTTCAGTTTTACGTTCAGAGGACATTATTAAGGTGGAGGAGTACTTCTCTGTGCCTTTCAGCCACAGGTTTCCTAACCTTTAACTCAAAGAAAGATGCAGTTCATGCCCAGCTAGTTTCTTCTATGAGGTTCAGTTCTTTTTATCCTAAGACATCTTGTGGTTTCTACTGGAGAGTCTGACCTAAAGATAGGAATTGCTAAGAGCCAGTGTTTGGATCTGTGTTGGGAAGGGGAAAAGAGGGTCTGGAGCTGAAAGTGAGGATGTGTGCTTTCCCTTAGTGTGTGGGACTGAGCCGGGACTGGTGCAGGGCCGGTTTCCTGCTTGTATTAAATCATTTGTCACAGGATGTGTGGTTTCCTAGATGCAGGTGTTGAAGAACCGGCACAGACACACTGAGGGTTCAACTACACGTTTTGAAGAGTATGCCATCTGGGCATGGATCCATTTGAAAAATTCTCATTTGTCAAAGGAAGTCATGCCATGAGATGGGTAGGGCCCTGGGACTCGTATTCTAGATACCCTGTGGTTCTCTGGCAGCCTGACAGTGACCAGGCTGCATCTCCTGATCTCCTCTTACGTGGGTTTCCATATGCAAAACCCGTAGAGCCTGTGAGACCTCAGCAGGTGTGTGCAGGTGCAATTTAAGTTGCATTGTTTGAGCTGAACATTCCTTGTATATAAAGTCAGCTTAAATACTTAATTTGCATGATCATTTTAGACCATCAAGACAATATTAAACATACTTACTGTGCTCAGGAGTATTCATGATCCATCGTTCTGTCCCCTATCTTTTCCACTACTTACTGACCCATTCACCAGGCACAATTTGCATTCTGCCAGCAAAGCACTGTGTAACGTTCTATAAAATGACTAGTGATCCATGCCCTTCAAAGCCTAAAGAAAGATAAGGTAGGCATGGCATGCAAGGGGTCAAGCAGTGAGGGCTGTAGGCATTTCAAGAGATGCAAGGAAAATCAGGGAAATCTTCTGGAAAGAAACAGAGTTGGTGTGCTGATACCATTCAGCTCAACCATATTCAGCTGGTGATGTTAGACTCCCTTTCAAGCATTTGATGGTGATGTGTGCACCTCACTGATTTATGACTGTGCTCTGTCATCAACCTGAGCCCCTACAGCTGGGGCAGGGAGGTGCTGGGTGATTTTAAGGATTTGCGGAATATTAAAGCAAGTGGCTGCTTAAAGATCACCTGGTCTGGTGATTGTCAGACTGCCCCCTAGGGAGCTCCAGCATGTTGGAGCATCATTTCTTACAAATTTTATTTCCTGTCATTCCTCCTAAGATTTTTGTTTGTTTCTGTGTCCAGAAGGTATTTGAAAACCATTGACCCTTGGCTGAACTGCCTCCTCACCCCCCTACACACACACACACACACACACACACACACACACACATGCACAAAATATGTATACAAGTGATATCTGACATCTAGGTGTTGAGAGATCTGATCAAGACCACATTTGAATCTGGGAAAGATACATTTTGAATTTTCCTTTTTGACATGCATGGTGCCAGGTATTCTGAACAGTTTAAGAGGAAGGTTTTATTATCCCATTTTATAGGTGAGGAAACTGAGGCTCAGGGACTTGAGAAATTTGCCCCAAATCAACCCACTTGTGAACGACAGGATCAAGACCTGATGGAGGTTCCCCCGCCTCCACAGCCTGTGTTCCCCCAGGTTATCTGACCTGCCCTGGCCCTGAGAGTCCCACATGACTGCTGTCCCCATGTCCACTTCCCGTCTCTCAGGGAGGATGGGTTTGCTTCTTGAAAATCCTGCATCAGGCTCTGGACAAGTAGATCCTACCTGTGGTGCTATCATCACCTCCAGGGTGTGATTTACCATCCAGATGACTTTGACCCATCGTTGCTTTGAAGGGTTTCTCCTTTCCTTGACCTACTGCTGTCTGATCAGCTTAAAATATTGGTACAACCTCTAAAAAAGCTTGGCTGTTCATCATTCTGGGTATATCATTAGTAATAAAGAAATACTTGCTGATGTAATTGAATAACTCAAGAAAATTCTATAGAAGACATTAAGAGCATCTGATACAGAATATAATTCTCAAGTCCAAATTAATCTGAAATTATGTTTACATTTGGGTATTTGAGTTGTTGTTGTAGCTGGAAGGTTGTTCTTTATTCATTCAACAAACTTCGGTGGAGCACCTGTCACGGACTAGTGAGTCCACCTGCACTCGGGCTCTGAGCATTGTTAAGAAGAGTCCCTGTAGATAAGGAAGAGAAAAAAGTGCATTGTTTTAACATGTAGGGTGATAACCACTTTGAATAAAGTATTGTGAGTCATGGAAGCAAAAAAAAAAAAAATGTCTGGTAATGTATAACTTGAATAGTAATTTTATTTCTTAGTTGCCAAATACCAACCTTATCTTCAAAATGTGCCCTATTCATTCTTCCATGACTTATTAATGTTAATATCAACTGTGATTATCGTGTGGTATTTTCATGCCACTGTGCTAACACCCACAACAGTGCAGAATATGGGATTTGTACTGCTTGGAAAAGCAACTCGAGACATAGTAGTGCTGAAGTTTGGGTGGGCATCAGAATCACGTTATTGTGTTAGGATTCACCCAAATGCCAGAGCCTAACCCCCAACTTACTAAATCAAAAATCTAACAGGGTGGGCTTTGGGGAGGCACATGTGTGGTGCATTTCCCAGATATTCTGATACTCAAAAAAGTCTGAGAATCACTGAAAATGCCTTAGATGAAAATGGTTAAGACCAAGGTGTCCCCAGATCTGGGATGTTGTGGCTTTGAATTCCTTAGAAATGTAGGCAGAAGTGGTAGCAAATTCATCTAGGGCACTCGCAGGACCCAAATTTGTCTTCTTATATTCAGGTCAAGGGCCAGCCAGGGGAGGGTACTTTGTTATTTCGTTTTTATCACTTTCTCCCCAAAGCAGCCTCTGCGTGAATCCTCTCCATCACCGTGGCACATTTCTCCAGCCATGTGGTTACCCTCACCTTGATTGATTGCTTCTAATAGAACTTCAGAGAATGGGTGGAGGCCGAAATGACCACAACTACATCATCCTTGGTACTGAGCAGGAATTTTGCAGAAATTCGACAATGTTTGTGTGCCAGATTTCCTTGGACACACCCTTCAATCACGCTCCGGGTACACTATTGCACGGGTCCCGCCTGGGCTCTGACGTCAGAGTATCGGGTTCCAGTCCGGACTCTGAGACCCTGGACAAGCCTGTCTCCAGCCCTCAGTCTTGCTGTCATTGTAGGCTTGTAGGCTTGTAGTAAGATTCGGGTTAGAAAATATAGATAATGTGCTTAATATCTTGTCTGAAAAATAGTGCTTACAAATGGGAGTTGTCATTTTTACTGATATTATTAAACAGCTCTAAGAAGAAACAGTTAAGTCTTCAACCTCGGACACAAGTGCAGATTCCCTGGCCCCCTTTTGGAGCCCACTTCCCCTGGGTTGGTGTCTCCTATCCCTGTGACCCTCCCTCCATTCATCCTGGGATTCTTGGTGGCAGAAAGCCCACAGATGCAGTAACCCACCTGTCCTTCTTTGCTTTCTCCCCTCTTGCTTTTCCCCTGCCTTCTGTATCCCACTCATTCAGAACTGCTCTCTGGGAATCCATACAGTGATCGGGTGGGTACCAGACATTAATGGCCAAAAATGGCTTGACTCTCCAAGGATGTATCTACCCTAATGGGAAGTCTTCAATGTCACGGAGCTCCCAAATTCCGGAGGCTTTCTTCCCAAGGTAGTCATTTGTGCTCTTCTGAGGTGGGTGAAGATGGTAACATGAGGCTATCCCACAGGGCTAGCTTTAGGAAGTTAAGAAGAAGAGCCTACTTGGTGGGGAGAGGTAGCATCTCAGTCAATGGGATTTGTATAGGTGCAAGGCTGCAGTTTTCTCGAGTGACAGTAAGGGGTTGCTGTTGGCATTGTAGGATTTGAACATCTGCAAAGGACCCTATTAAGAGGTCCCATAGCCACTGTAGCCTGAGGTGTTTCCATATACTAAGCTAGGGCTGGAGCCCCAAAGTGCTCTGGTTTCAGTCAAGAGTAACAGACGTACCTTCAAACAACGCCTGCAGATAAACGCCACCACAGCTACTCACGGGAGTTCCATGGCGTCACTTCCTCCAAAGGGAAGTAGGGAGTCTGGTCAAGTACTGGCCTGCTGTCACAGCCTCCAGCAGTGAAGACCTAGCACGAGCTGGATCAGCACTGGGTGTAGGGACAAAATTTCAGCACCACCAAGAGGGGCAGTAGTGGTTTAGTCGTTCTTAAATTGTGTAAACATCACACTCCCCTGTGGAGCCTGCATTTGTGTTTCTTACAAACACCTGGAAATCCTGACCATGGCTGGTGAGCAGCAAAGAGTGTAGAGAGAGAAGAAAGCAATAAGAACATCATCAGCTTTCTCAAGATCAAATAAACTGCCCTCTACATCCCACTGGAAATGCTTTTTTATAATTAAAACGTCTGCCTTTGGCAGACATCTGGACATGTGCTCTGTTTTGATGTAGGTGTACACTTTCAAACAGCTGGACAAATGGTAGTTCTCCAGGAGAGGTCTGTGACCTCATGGATATTCTCCCCTGTTTGGCTGTTAGGACTCTTTCTTCTGCCTGCCTAGCATACAGGAGAAGGGGGGCCTTCACATTGTTGACTTGTGTTTGTTAGAGTGTGTTAGACAGTTGAAACTGCTATTTGTTTTGAAAGACCCGTTTCTTTCTCTCTCTCATAGCTTCGGCATGGTCCATGATGGAGAAGGGAACGTGTGCAAAAAGTCTGAGGGCAACATAATGTCCCCTACGTTGGCAGGACGCAATGGGGTGTTCTCCTGGTCACCCTGCAGCCGCCAGTACCTGCACAAATTTTTAAGGTATGAACCCCTAAAGCTGGTTGTGTATCTCTCTGTGCCTTTGATGTTCACTGCTGGGTCAGCCTAATCCTGTCCAAGAAGCCCCAGACCCAGGTGCCCCTTCCGCAGATGGTCCCCATTTAAAGGCATCTGGAGACATTCATTTGACCAAGGAGTTTGCCGAACACTTTCTTAGAGCCTCAATTTCTGCAAGCTTAATCTGACCTCATTTGCCCTTTAGAGTCAAAAGAATCCCTTAAGATACTTAGCAAACCAAAGTATTTGTCACTACCGTTTGTTTTTTTTTTTGTTTGTTTTTTTAATTCTTACTTCTATAACCAGACATTTTCAGTCCATGATTTTTTTTAATTTTTTAATGTTTAAATATTTTCTTGTACTTTTATTGAGATATAAGTGACATACCATGAATTATTATTATGTTTTTTTACAAAATACATTTCTCATTAGGAGGAAAAAAAAAAGAGTATATAAACCTTCACCTGGGTCTAAAATCCTATAATTTTAAGAATTATTTCTGGAAGGTTTCATCATAGCTCTAATTCATTTAGGGTATAGAACATTAAGGAGGTACAGTTTGACCCCCTGAAAAAGAGATCGTCAGTAGATTTTAAAATTTTAGAGAAATAAGGGACTTTAAGAAACATTTTTAGATCTGCTAGTAAAGTGGATTATCCCCCTGGTTTCCTCTCTTTCTTTCTTATTTTTTCAGTAGAGCCCCTCTTCTTTTTTTTTTCTGCTGCACAAATTAACCCGTCTTGTTTCTAGAACATCATTTGAGCAGGATCTCAGGCCTATTTCTGTTGGTTTTACTCACCACGTTCTGTTCATTATCCTATGGATGGTTCCCTGTGCTCACCTGAGGCAGTGAGTGCACAGCTGGTTTCTCTTTCTTGCTGCCTCTTCCATCACTTCCAGACCTCATAACACATCTTCAGAGCTGCGTCCTGACTACCAGCCTTGGGGGCTCCAGCCTGCAGCTGTGGTCCTTCCTCACCGCCTTACTTTGAGACCTCAGCTGAGATATTTTACCACTTAAAGGAACGATGACTGCTTTCCATATTTTGTGCTACCCAGGAAGAGTGAGAATTTTGTAGATAATATCTGTACCCTGGTAATATAAACCTATATTCTAGGAATATACACTTGATCATTTTTTTAATTTCTATTACCCAAAAGACAATGTTCACATGACACAATCAGTCCTTCCAACATTTGCTGTGCCCTGTATGGTGTTCTCTTGGAGTCAAGTTGGGGATTGTTAGCACTTGTTTTAGCTTTTTCATGCACCTGTTCAAATGTGCGTGTGTGTGTGTGTGTGTGTGTGTGTGTGTGAAGGACTCTGCTTTCCCTAATAAAGAAGATAATTCACTTTAGCTCACAATGCTCTTATTTGTATTAACAAGGAAATTTTTGAGTTTTCTATATCCCAAATCCTTTCTATAAACTTCTACATTCTTTTCTTAAAATTTTACTTCTTTTTCATCTTAATGGCTATGATGAAGATATATAAACATTTTTAAATTTTTCGAAATATCCTCTGACAACTTGAAAATCCCAGGGATGCAAAGTATGGGCCTGCAGTGAGAATCAGCATCATGAAAGCGTCCAGAAAAAGTTTTTAAACTGCCAAGAAATATAGGAAAACTCACAGAAAGGAAATAGTTATAGGCTTAGAGAATAATTGTTTTGATGACATTAAATATGGGCTGTAATCTTCAAGTCAGAATATGATCCTGAGAATACTTATTAAGATTCTGGAGTTCAAAGACATTTTGTCCAGTGATACTGGAATGGTTAAACATATGCTGAAGTATGCTCATTTGTTTTTGTGCCAATCAGTAAAACCCTTCTGTAGCCATGCAGTAACAAACATTTATTTTCAGGGACTTTACTGGTTGTTTTGGACCACATAATAATAAAAATACAAGATTTTACATGCTCCCAAATTGGATTTCTCAAAAGATTAAATTTTCTACGATAGCCTTTCATTGTCAAATTCACTCTTAAGATTAATTGTACTTGAGATGTCTAGTTGTGAATTGGACGTGTCCCCAGTGCATCAATCCTGATTTTTCGTTGGCTTAATGAACCTGAGACCATCTTTTATATGTTTGCTGACTTCCTGATTTGTAAGTAATCAAAATACTGTTATATTCTCCACCAATTAGTTGGCAATTTGGACATGATCCCAACAGTGAGTAGGGATAAACGGCCAACTTTACAAAGATGAATCTGTTCTCCTTTAGGATCAGCCTAGCATTGGGTACACGGAAAAAATATATATAATAAGGGAACTCAACTAGCCTGAAGTTGTCAGCACAACTTTTCTCTATACTCAGTAGAGTCAAGAAGGACAGATATGTTTTTGCAGTAAATTCCTCAACCTCATCAATAAAGACATATGTCATTTCCTATGGGCAGACACAGACCTCATCACATTCACTCATGTCTGTATCCGGGAGGCCTAAGACTTAGGGAAATTTTAGCTCATTATTTTAAACTTAATGACAACATGGACTCATCTTCAATTTGCTTTTTAAAAACTTGAATCATGCACTTCTGATCAGTGAACACACCTCCCCTCTTGTCATATGACTCTGCATCCATACATGAGAAAGGTCATCATAGGAAAGCAGGAATTTGAGGGATGCCCTGCCATACCCCCGACCACCCTGTCAATGGGAAAACTTGATTTGGCCTGAAAGAGTATGTTTTGGGGCATAAAAGAAATAATACATTACAGTTCACATCTTGCTCTGCTGTATAATGTTCGTCTTAAGAAATATAAACCAGCAAGTCATGGCTGAGTGCAGTTTCTGGGAGACTGGAGAATGGGCACTGCCGTATCGTTGATCAGCAAGCGAATCAGAGTTCATGTGCCGATCAGGTCTTCATCACTATGCCGGGGAAGGCCTTGACCTTGGCAGCTGATATAACCTATAATCCATTGTCTCTCTTGGAAAAAGAGGGGATACAAGTAAAAGAACTCTCGAGCTCTTTAACATTTTATGGTTCATGAATCAGAGTGGGAAGAGGACTTTGAAATATTGTTGCAGAACCTCTGGCCTTGCCTTATTTCCTTCATTGACGTTGTATATGTAGTTAAACACATATATAGAAAAGTACAAAATTATGAGCATATAACTCAGTAACTTTTCACACAGTGAACATTTTAGTGTAACTTCTACCTAGATCATGATATGGAGCACGTTACAGTAGCCAAGTCACGGAAACAGTCTAAGTGCCCTTCAATGGATGGAAGAGTAAAGAAGGTGTGAGATATATGATGTATATGTGGTATTTATATGTGTATATGCACTGTATCTAATTATATCTCTCTATCTATCTACCTGTCTACCTATCTACACACACATTGTAATATCATTCAACCATGAGAAAGAAGGAACTTCCGTCATTTGTGACGACATGGATGGTTTTTGAGGGCATTATGCTGAGTGAGATAAGTCAGAGAAAGACAAATACTGCATGATCTCACTTATATGTGGAATGTTAAAAAGAAAATCAAACTCTTAGAAACAGAGAGTAGATTGGTAGTTTCCAAGGGCCAGGTGAGTGGGAGAGAGGTAATGGGTGAAAGTGGTCAAACTTCTAAAGATTAGGTGAATGAGTTTCTGGGACTGTCATGTACAGCATAGTGACTACAGTCAACAATACTGTATTTTATAGCTGAAGTTTACTGAGAGAGTAGATCTTAAAAGTTCCCACTACCAAATAAAAGTTCTAACTTTGTGAAGGGATGGATGTGTGAACGAACCTAAAAAAAACATGGAACACCGCTCTCCCCCCCAGAATACCCTTCCCCAATGCCGTCATCACCTCCCTCTTCCCCACAGACAACCATTCCTCTGACACAGACGCCACCGTAGACAGTTTTGTCTGGTTTTGAACTTACTATGAATGGAGTCATGAGTTATGTGCTATTTTGTGTCTGGGGTCTTTAGCTAAATATTTTGATTTTGAGATTCATCCTTATTTCTGCATAAAAATATGATATTCATTTACTTATTTTTAATTGTGTGGATATGCTCCAACTTATTAATCCATCCTGTTAGTGATAGACATTTGCATTTCCAGTATTTGACTATTATAAGAAATGTCACTGTAAATATTCTTTTGGTTTACACATATATCTCTGAGTATACGGAGCAGAGAAACTTTGGGGTCATAAATATATATGTACAGTGTCAGTAGACACTGCCAAGTAGCTTTCCTAAGTGGCTGTGCGAAGTTACAATCCCACAAGCACTTATGAATATTCAGATTGTTCCACAATCTTGCCGACACTTGATCTCGCTGGTCTTTTTCATTGTGGCCAATCTTGTGGGTCTGGGTGGTGGATCAAAGTGGTAATTAATGAGATTGAACACCTTTTCACATTTTAAAGCCTACTTTAGAAACCTCTTTAGTGAAGTGTCTGTTCAAATCTCCTGTGCATGTTTTTGAAATTAAACTCCTTTATTTTTCTTATCTCTTGTTGGGAGTACTTTATATATACTGAGTAGGAACACTTTGTGCATTACCGGAAATATGTATTGCAAATATCTTCTTTCACTCTATGACTTAGTATTTACACAGTATTTACACTTTTAATGGTGTCTTTTGATAAACAGAAGAGTTTTCTTATGTTTTTAAGGGAGTCCAAATTATTCATATTTTTCCTTTAGGATTAGCACTTTCTGTACACCACTGGAAAAAAACTCTGCTTACCCCAGAGCCATGAATATATTCTTCCACAAGCTTTGTTGCTTTGCTTATCACATGTAGGCCACCTGACTTTTGTGTAGGGCATGCAGCAGAGTTCACACATATTTTGTCCTGGTGGATATCAGGTGATTGTAAACTGGCTGCAATGCTTTTGCTTCATGCACCCACACCCTGTTGTATCCCTGTGCCCACCTCACTGACTCTGGGCTTAGCTGTGTGACCTGCTTTGGATGAGGGGACAAGTGCAAACACGCCCAAGCATGAGCCCAGCCAGAAGAATCAGGGGTGGGATCTTCTCATGGCTCTTCAAATGCGATGCTGACCAGAGCCGACTTTCACATCACAGTGTTGACGTGTGTGTTGCTGTGTCTCCCCCTGCATGGGACCTTCCAGGCCCCTAGTCTGTGCACTGGACCAGGCAGGCACCTCATCCTCAGGGCCATGTACAGATTCTCTGTGGCTCCTTTGAAAGTTTTGTTTTCAGGTTACTTTTGACATTTTTCTGTGATTTTGGTTTTCTGTAGAATTTCTTTCATGTACCCACGTGTTTTTCTTTTTCTTTTTCCTGCTTGGGGTTTTAGAACTGCTTACATCTGTGGTTTATTGTCTTTCATCAGTTTTTGAAAATGTTCTGACATTTTATCTACAAATATTGGTTCTGACCCTTTCATTCTGTCTTCTCCTTTTTGGATTCCAGTTGTGTAAGTGTTAGAACTTTTCACAATACCTCACATACATATTTTGTATATATTCATTCTCTGGTGAAATTCTCCATCTTAACCTCTATTTTCTCAAAGCTAATAACCATAATAATTTTAAAGTCCATTTCTGACTACTCCAGTATCTGGATTCCAGTATCTTGTGCATTCTCTTGGGTTTCAATATTTTGGTCTCATCTCCCAATACATTTGGTAATTTTGAACAAATGAAGGATATTGTTAATGAAAAAATTAAAGACAAGATAGAGCCCCAAATGATGTTATCTTTTCTTTCTAGCAGACAGGGCAGTTGCAGTTTATCAGTAAGTCACTTTGGGGTTGAGCTGATGTCATCCCGGCATTCGGTCTTCCTAAACCGGCCTTTCACGTTATTTCTTTACTCCTTCAGCAAAGACGTAGTATGGCTTCCGTGAAAATTTTGTTTACCAGGGTTGACCCACAATTTCAATCTTTATCTCCCAGCCCCACCAGATTGCCAACACCTTGCTCAGCTTCTCAGCCTCGTAAGGACCACTTTCTACTCAGCCACTAGGCTCCTTAGCATCTTTTTATGACTCATTAAATTCCTTGAGGAGAAAAATATTACTGGGTGTTGGGTTCACTTCTCTACTTTCCTTTGCTCTGGAAATGTTCATCCTTCATGTTCTTTTTACTTTGATAGGCTTCTGATGCCTGTAGAACAATCAGTCTCATACGTGCTGGTCCACCATAGTTAAAAGTGGAAGTCCTCTTTGAATTAAATTTTAAGGATGAATAAAAAATAATAGGTTCCATTTGATCAAACTATAAAAAAATCCTGAATCTGTGAACTTTAAAAAGTTTTTGTTTTTCAATCTCTTGCTTGGGTTCATCAATGTAGCTGACTTTTCTTAGTTTCCTTTCTATGCAATGGGAATAGTATTGCCAACCCTGATGTAACTTTAGAGAGATAATGGGGAACATCTAACTAGTATATAGGAATCATTTGAGATCATTAGAGAGAGGTGCTATGGAATTCCAAAGTTGCCAAATCACTCCTGTCATGGAGTGTTAGTTATGCTTTTATTCATTTTTCTCTACTTATAGACCCTTACATCATGATCATCGTAGCAGTAATAGAAAGATCATCTATTCAACACTCACAGTGAGCAAGTCACTGCTCTTAGCACTTTCCTAGCCTTTGATTTAATCTATTAAAAGGCTTGTGACCTCCTTGCATGTATGTTTAATGTCCTGTCCACAGTGACTGGTGCCCTTCCTCATGTTTTATGTATGTGGATATTAATTAAGGGCACACATGCATCAGTGGGCTCCAAGGCAATAGAATCTGGGGCCCGGGTCCTGGAGACTGGGGACAGAAAGATTCCGATCAAGGTGGACAACCACACAAAGAAAAGTTTGGGGATGCTTAGGCAGATCTACTGTTGTTAAGTTTATTGTGATTACAGAGGTGTTTTGTTTTTGTTTGTTTTTGCTTATTGAAATTTATAAATAAGATTTAGTTGCTATTTGCAAACACTTGTTTCCCCTCCCTCCGAACGCAAAATTTATACCAAAGCCTGTCTCTGGTAGGAAAGAGGATACCCTATTTGTAGAGGAAGAAATCATTTGTTGGCCTTTAGTCCATCTTCTAGGGAACTTAAGGAGAATTAATTTTCTTCTTGACTTTGGAATCTAGTCAGAAATCAGCCTGCGTATAGAGCATTTCTGGTGGAAATCATTGCAATGCTCCATGTGGAAGCTGGAAGCTATTGTGCAGGAAAGGAAGGAAGGACGGAAGAAAGAAAATTCCAGCCTTTGAAATTGGCTGATTGTGTTTTGCTGTTTACAGTGCTCATTTCATCTTTTTATTGTTCCTGGCAAGAAGTGTACTTTTTAAGGTGTCTGTTATAGAAGCTCCTCACATCGAACATCTGGTTGTATTATCCCATTTCACTCTCCCCATGATAGGTTTAAGAAATCCGATGAAGAACAAATTGCCTCCCTGGAAAAGGTGAAACATATTATGAACAATTTCAGAAAATGTGGCCTCTGTATTTTAAGAGAATTAAGATAAATGTTATATTGGACCTCAGGAGAAAAATGTCCCCTCTTCTTATACAAGACATGTGGTAAAATTGCATGAGAAAGGAAAGGCATGATTGAATTACGTGTAATTACATGTAATTCAATCATTGAATTACGTGATTGAAGTTACATCTTTGGTAATTTCCGGCATCACCAGCAGTTCCTCTGTTTTAGCACTGCCCAAGCTACATGCCTTGCGGATCAGCCAAAGCCTGGGAAGGAATACAAGTATCCCGAGAAGCTGCCGGGAGAGTTATACGATGCAAACACACAGTGCAAGTGGCAATTTGGAGAGAAAGCCAAACTCTGCATGCTGGATTTTAAAAAGGCAAGTGACTGCTGGCAGATGTTCAATGTAGAATTCTTCATAAAACCGTTTTATTCAGTGAAGCTGACATTGATGTATTCTGCGTTTATTGGGTACCTACCAAATGTCAAATCCTGTATGTTAGGGCTGGTCCTATATAACAGGAAACACATGTTTTACTGGCAAAGAAAATGACAGTGGATACTGTTGTGGGGATCAGTTTCCTCTCAAGTACTGACTTGGCCTGTTGGGTCAGTTCTTTCTTTCTGATTTATCATGTGGGAGCTCAGCAAGAACTCTTGGTTGGTGTAAGATGGCAAATTAATACACTGCATTCCTTTCAAATGGTATTTAAGAAACAATGTCCCCCCCACCCCCTTACCTTCCTCAGATATAGACAAAATTTACTAGAAAGCAGTAGCCTATCTCGGACTTCTGATTATTAAATTCCTCAAATTAAGTGTTTCTAGAGAAGTCTTTCATAGAACTCCATTGACCCCAGGGACACCAGAAGACTGGTTTCCTCATATAAATTACTCATATAACACAGAGACATGTGCTCTCGCTAGACAAGGGAAAATCGAGATTTCACAGCTTGCCCTACTAAACCACTAGGAAAGCTACCCATAAATTAAACGAAATTAACTATTTTTGAGGTTTCTTTTATTCTAGTTTATAATGAAATCAAGAGAAAAATAGACAAAAATATATAGTCTTCCAGAAACGTCCAACATTTCAGAATGCACTGGGAATATTCCCAATTTCAATCTAATGTGATAATCTTCTTTCTTCTAAACTAAAGTAGCTCTCCCCCCAAAAGTCAATTACAGCCATGTGCCAGAACTGGATTCTTATCTCCTCAGCTGGGTAATCTCAGCTGGGAACAAGAATAATAAACCAGTCAGCATCAGCATATATTCCCAATGTTGCCTTTTCATTGGCAGAATATGTGAAATCCCTGAGAATTTTTTGCGTGTCACTCTCCTGTTTGCTAAGGAAAAGGAACATAAAATTTTTCTTTCAAAGATGGAATCTTCTACATCATACTGCTGGTTTTCACATTATTTTGCTGTGACCATAGAGTTTCCTCCGTGGTAAACTAGTGCCGTTTGGAAAATACAGGAAATAAGAAGTTAAATGCAGCAGGTCTTTTTATTACTGAGGAAATATTTACCTGCAGGGAAATGTATTTCTTATAGGTGTACAATTGGGTTTTAACAAATGTATTCCCTCATGTTACCAGCATAAATCTAGAATGTTCCCTTTTGCCCCCTTCCATTCAATTCCCTTCCCACCCCAGTAAGCAACCATTGTTCTGATTTGTCACTGTACTTTCACGTTGCTTATTCTGGAACTTCATAATTGCCAAGTAAAGTTTCACATTTTGCCATTAAATATGATGCTTTCAGTTTTACATAGCTACCTATTATCAAGTTGAAAAAGTTCCCTCCTGGTCCTATATTGGTAAGAGATTTTATCACAAACTTATGCTGACTTTTATAATACTTTTTTTTCTGCATCTATTGATACAAATGTATTTTTCTCCTTTATTCTGTTAATGTAGTGAATTGTACTGAAGGGTTTAAAATTATTTTTCATTGATTTTTGAATGTTAAACCAACCTATATTCCTAGGGTAGCTTTACTTGGTCATAATCTATTATTCATTTTTATATTTTGTTGATTTGATTTGAGAATATTTTGTTCAGGATTTTTATATCTGTGTTCTTTTTTTTAGTAAATTAATTTATTTATTAATTTATTTATTTTTGGCTGTGTTGGGTCTCCGTTTCTGTGCGAGGGCTTTTTCTAGTTGTGGCGAGTGGGGGCCACTCTTCATCGCGGTGCGTGGGCCTCTCGCAGTTGCGGCCTCTCTAGTTGTGGAGCACAGGCTCCAGACGCGCAGGCTCAGTAGTTGTGGCTCATGGGCCCAGTTGCTCCGCGGCACGTGGGATCTTCCCAGACCAGGGCTCGAACCCGTGTCCCCTGCATTGGCAGGCAGATTCTCAGCCACTGTGTCTACCAGTAAGCCCTATATCTGTGTTCTTGAATAGTATAATTTAGAATTTTTTTTTCTTAAAATTACCATTCAAGAATTTATATCAGGGTTATGCTGCCCTCAAAAAATGATTTGAAAGTGCTCCCTACTCCTTTGCTTTCTTGAAGAGCTTGTAATAAAATTGCTATTGTTTCTTCCTTAAAGTTTTATTAGAACTTACCAGTGAATCCTATCTGTGGGAAGGTTTTTGTAATCACTAATTCAACTACACTAACACATGTAGGGTTATGCAGAAGAAATTCCTATCTAGACTGATCAGATTCATTGGAAAAAAAATTAAACATCAAAAAATGACACAGAAAGAGTCCTTTTCCAATGATTTTGTTTGTTTGTTTTACCTGTTTTTTTTTTGGGGGTGGAGGGGGGTTACCAAAATTTGTTTGTAATATTCTCATTTATCCCTCGAATGACTGAAAGGTCTATAGTGACATTTCTTCTTCCATTCCTAATAATGATAACATGTGTTTCTTTATCGCTTTTTCTTGGTCAATCTAACTAGAAGATTATCAGTTGAATAGTCCTTTCAAAACATCAGTATTTATCTTTATTAATTTTTAATGGAAATATTTGTTGGGTTCTTTTCTATTTCATTAATGTCTGTTTTGTCTTTATTACATACTAAGGCTTAATGTGACTTTCTTTTCCTTGCTGTTTATGGGATAAACTTGGATCACTTACTTAAAAATTTCTTCTTTTCTAATATAACCATTTAAATATAATTAAAGCTAGTAATTTCTTTTTCTCAGCAGCATTATTAACATATATCCTGAACATTTTTAGATGTTGAATCTTTAATATTATTAGCTATGAAATATTTTCTAATTTAAGTGGCGATTTCTTCTTTAACCCATGCATTATTTAGGAGTATACTATTTAACTACCAAATAATTGGTGATTTTCTAGACAGCTTATTAATTTTGATTTCTAATTTTGTTCAATTTTATCAGAGAATATACCCTATAAGTATACTTTTGAAATTTATTGAAACATATTTCATAGCTCAGCATTGGTCTACCCTGGTGAACATTCTATGGCCACTTGAAAGAATTGTGAATTCTGCAGTGGTCAGGTATAGAGTTCTAGATATATCTAGTTTGTTAGTTTTTCTGATAATATTGTTTATAGCTTCTATATCCTCTTCAATATTTGGTACTTGTTATGTAACAATTTAATAATTTAATAGATATGAGTGTTAAAGTCTCTAACAAAGATTACATATATTTCTATTTGTCCCATTAGTTCTATTAGTTTTTGCTTTGTATATTTTGAAGCTGGGTATTTAGGTGCATACACATTTAGGAATTTTATGTCTTCCTGACTCTCTCATTAATATATAATAACTTTATTTTATTGTTGATAATGTTACTTTCCCTTGAATTGTACTTCATCTTATGTTAATATAGCCACATCAGCTTATTTAAGAATACTCTTTGCATGATATCTTTCCCCACCCTTTTACTTTCCATTTATCTGTGTTTTTATATAAAATATGTCTGTCATAACATCCTTTAGTTTGGCATTGCTTTTCTATCCAGTTGAACAATCTATAGCCTTCCACTGGGATGTTTAATCCATTTATATTTAATGTAATTATTGACATAGTGGATTTAAGTCTACTATTTTGCTATTTGTTTCCTATTGTTCTCTTCCTTTTTGTTTGTTTTCTTTTGGATTAAACATGCTTTTAAAAATTCTATGTTTGCATCAATTTGCTTTTTAGCTATATTTTCTTGTATTTTTAGTGGTTACTCTAGAGATTACAGCTGCATCTTTAATTTACAACCTACATAGAATTAGCATCATATCACTTTATGCAAAATGCAGGAGGATCCTTACGACAAATAAGTCCATGTATCCCTCTTTCACAGTATGTACTATTGTCATCGTGTATTTTATTTCTATGCATGCTGTAAACCACACAACACAATATTAAATTTTTTGTTTTAAAATAATGGGTTGCTTTAAAATAAAATAGGGTCATCTTTTATATTTACCCACATGTTTGCCATTTATTATTTATGCTTTCTTATAGATCAGTTTCAAATTATATCATTTCCTTAGGGGATGAGAAACTTCCTTTAACATTTCTTGTAACACAATCTGTGGCCACAAAGTACGTCAGGTTTTCTCTATCTGCAAATGTCATTAACTCACCCTCAGTTTTGAAGAACACTTTTTCTGAGTACAGAATTCTAAATAGTTTATTCTTTTTTTTTCTTTAGACACTTTAAAGATATAATTCCGTTTTCATTTGGACTCAGCTGTTTCTGATAAATTGTTTGTGATCATTTGTATCTTTCTTCTAACATTTCTAATCATTTGTTTAGACAATTCAGCAAGCTATGCATTTGGGTTATTTTAAGTTTCAGTTCCAGAATTACTATTTGGTTCTTTTTTTATAGTCTATATTTTTTTTAGGGAATGTCCCATTTGTTCACTTATTATGTCCATTTTTAAAATATATTTATAACATATTACATATGTTACAATTATATATTGTAACATATTGTTATTTTATGTTGCATGTATTTATATTATGTTATTATAATAGGTGAATCCTTTTGATCCCCTGAGGCTTGTTTTACTCTTCCTTAGGGCTCATCTATTCTGGTTTTTCCTTAGCCCTAGGGCATGTCCTGTACTCTAGTTTGTGGTTCTTACTCATGAGACATGGACACCCGGGATGCTTACTGAAGTCTCTCCACTTTATGTGGCCAGAACACTGCTGTCTCCTAGCATTGTGCATCTCTGTCTTCTAGCCCTTATCAGCTTTCGACCTAAAGCTGTTGCTCTCTTCCAGGCCACTTGGAGTCTCATCCTGTGCATCAACCATTCACTCACCAGATAAGGACCTGCAGAAAATCCTCATGGAGACCTCTGGTGCTTCCTACTCAATGCAGCTTTCTCCTTTCTGGTCCCATTCCCACAAATTCTAGCTACTTCTGCAGCCCCAACTCTGATCTATGCACCCTCCATTCAGTGAGACTGCTGTTGTCTTCATGGGAACCATGTCTTTGCACCGTGGCCAGCAAAGTGTTCCCAGAGAGAGAGCTGGGCAAAGGTGATGCCCACCTTACAAATTCCCTTCTCTTGAGGACCATGTACTGTGTTGCTTGTTGCAAGGGTCTGAAACAACTGACCAATACATTTTGTCCAGTTTTATAGTTTTTGCATGTAGAAAAGTAAGTGTGGTACCAGTTACTTCACCATGAACAGTAGAGAAAATACCTTTTGAAAAATACCCATTAAAGTCAATATTGTGAGCTTATTCCCTTTTCTGACTGAAGAATATAAAATAATAAATAACAAGGAAACTACCCAATGCCTCAACCAGCACTTGGCACTTATGGCCCATTCAGTAAGACTTTGCTGGGAAGGGTGATAGATGGATGGATGATGTTTTAGACAGGGTTGAACCTTTTTTAAGTACCACGTGCCATTTAGTTTGGAAAGTTAAGAGATAACGCGAATGCATATGCATTCTTCTTTTGGATAAATAGATGTATTTGGTGTATATGTGTGGGTGTTTACATACTTGTTTATAAATCCACACACATGTATGGCCATGGCTTTCTCTGTCCACTGATGACTTGTTGATAATCAAAATTAGTGATAAAAGCACACCACTGCTTGAAAAACAAATAATTACAATAAATTATATATCCTATTATAACATCATTTGTATATGCATTTTTAGTTTGTGTTTTTGGAAAGTCTGATACTGACAGTTTGAGAAAACTAATCTGGTGGCATTCTATTCACAGTATGGAAATGCCACAATAAATCCAACACAGTCATCTGAAAATGTTTGTTTTATTTGGGGTATTAGGTTGCGATGTTAAACTTAACTAAGTCAGTATTATCAAAATAAGTCATTGTGAATGTAGCTCTTAAATTATGGGAAGGAATAGCAAGTGAGAGAGCCTTCATTAAAGACAGTACAGTATTCCTTAGCAGCAAAGATAAAAGCAAGCGTGAACTCTGTACATGGTCCTCAACTTTCTTCTTCTTAAGTCAAGTATTAGTTATTTTAAACATTGTGTCTTTATCAAGTTCCTATTCTGCTTCGTCATCATTGCTTGGTGGCCTGACCCTGCAGTCTGAGATGCAAGTTGCCAGAATTACTTTGAAATTTGATCACCTTAGTGTCCTGGGTACTGTTGGTAAATTGGGAACCCACCCTCCAATCCAGCAGATATTGCATTCCAACTTCTTGGCCCTAGAACCATGATTTAATAGGGTCATTGTTCCAAGAGGACCCTGAAGTTTTATTAAGAATGTAATGACCTACAACCATAAAGCAGAATTTAATACAACCATTGTACATTATGTCCAGAAGTTAGCAGTTAGGTCAAAGTGTGATAAAACTGAGAGGAAGTAATCGTTTTTTGGTTGTTTATATAATAAAATAAACATTGTTTGAGGTACTAGAATTTTTATTTGTTTTCCAGGATGGAATGTCACATTTTTATTAAATGACCAGCAGTTACATCTATAGGGCACCAAAGTCTCAAATCCTTTTTGACATGTTGGAACACAGTAACATGAATTATATATTTCAAGGCTCTTGTAACTCTGATTTATTTCTGCCTGGAGGCCTGGAATTGGGAATTGAGCAGCTTCTAGAATGAGGCTGAAATACACAGATGGCATAAGCTGGGCACAGACTGAGTTACAGTCACATGCTTTAGTGGTGAGCTGTCACCAGCATCCTATACTTGAGAGCTTCTTACTTAGAATACTTAAAAACTATTGCCTTCAATAGTATCTTCCATCCATATTTCTTTAGTCTGCAAAATGTTCCCCCAGACTACAATGTAAGAATATTATGAAAATCCTTTGAATAGTAGTCTAGGTGTAGTGTTTTCATATCATAATGTCACCCTCTTAAGTCATCTTAGAAGCTTTTATGATCACAATTCACTGATCACTATTCATTTCATTTTACACTAAAAATGTTCCTGCTCATTCTGTCCAAGGTTTCCATAGAAACAAACTAACAGATGTTCAACTCAGAAAGCATTTATTGAAAGCCAGCCAGGTACTAAACACTGTTCCAGGTATTGGTGACAAATACATAAAAATAATTTAGCATTTTAAAACACCATTTATTTTATCATCTTGCATCATCCCTGAAACTGCCTCCAGACTTAGTACCACTGGCTCCCTCAGGCCACAGCCATGAACCCAGGCTGGGGGCTGGGATTGAGCTCACATCTCCTCACACCTTTGAAGTGAGAAAGGACACTGACATGAGTTTGGTGCCTGTTAGTTGCCAGGCCCTGAGTTGGGCATATTACCTACCTATGCTGCTTCATTCAGTCCCCAGGACAAGTCGATGGGTGGTTGCATTCAGGGAGGATACCGGGACTCTGCCTGCCCAGGTTTGCCATGCCCAATTCACACCAGACAAGTTTACCTTCTCGGAAGCCCTGGACCACTGTGTCCGTCCCCCGCTGACCCAACAACAGGAGCAGGTATCTCTGTCACATCCACCATTCACTCATCATTCACTCATCCATCCGTGTGTTCATCTGTTTGTGTGTGTGCACACCCAGCCACCTAAATCAGTAGGTCTCTGAACCAGCACTCACGGGCAGGTATGCCTACCCTGCACCACTGTCTGGATTCTGGCTTTGATCCACCATATTTCCACCCAGATATTAAGCCAGGGTCCACAAGTTCAGGTTTCAAGGGAGCTTTATTTATATCCTGATTTCTGTCACGATGTCATCCCGGGAAGCAAACAGAGCTTCCCAGTTGTCTCTTTGGAGACTTACAGATGCCCAGGCCCCTGCTTTTATGGATGCCTTGTGGTCCTCTTATGAGTCTGATCTCTAACCACCGTTCTGGGCAAGAAGAGAGGTTCTCAGCACAGCATGCTAATTGATGTCATGAGAGCCAGGAAAGCACTAACCACCAGCGTGACACATTTGCCCCATAGCACTTAATGATTCTGGAGGACTTCCAAGCAAATGAAGTTTAGTGGTACAGTGATTGTAATCTTAAGAGGTTACTATGAATGAAATATAAAATATTCATATTTATGAAATAAAAGCAATTAGTTGATATCAAAATTAAAACATTGAGTGTTTGCTTCTTCACAGTCCATGCTCTGAAAAGCTGTCTTATTAGTGAGAGAGATACAAGTGGAAAAAAATATAAGGCAGTGCCTTTAACAAATTCCTTAACTTTTAAATATATAACAAGTACATTTATAAAGGAGATTTGAGAATTAGTTTTATGAAGGTAAAATTAATATGGATTATTAAAAGAGAAATCCTTCAAGAGTTCACTCACACAATGCAGAAAGTCTCCTGTGAGCACATCTCTAGCATCACTGAAACAGAAAATAAAGGCACAAGTGCCGTGAAATGCCGTCTTTCAAGCAATATTAGATGGAAGTTTTGCTGTGTTGCATTTTCTTTATAACACAAAAACCCCAGTAGATGCAGCTATTAAATGACTTGGGAAATAGTGCAGCACTTGTTCAAATGTTCAGAACAGTTGTGCAGATAATTTAAGAAATGTTTCCATCGTGTGCAGTTGAAGCTACCACCAGCATTCCTGAAGGTCCCATCATTTCATGAGTCCCACTGCTGACTGCCCTTCACTAAGATGTTCCTTTGGGCTCAAAAGGATATAGAAGTAAAAATAATTCCTTATACTTGGAGAGGCCTTTATTGTGTATAAATCTCAGATCTTGTTTTATTTTATTGACAAATCAGCCATGTGGGCTTTCCTTCCTCTGCACACGTCTTTCTTCTTTGTCATCTTCCTTTGCACGAACCCTTCATTCCTTTTCCCTTGAATGTGCCATCCTTGAGCTCAATAGTTGGCTCAGATGTCCATCTTCTCTGACTTCTTCCCTGGGTCCTCCAGGCAAAGCCCTTTTCTCCTGGCAAGCCCACCCTGCACTGTGTTCTTCCCCTTGTAGGGGCATCTCTTCCCATGTGCACCACATGGTGATTTACAGCTAATATATCCCGCTAAGACCATTCTTGAGAGGGTAGGTCTGGTCATATTTCTTATGGAACCTCCTGCCTAGTAAGATAACTGGCATATTCTAGGACTTCACTGAAGATGTGGGGATGGTGGATGAGTGGGTGGGTGGATGAATGGATAGCTGAATAGAGGGATGGACAAGGAGAAGTTAGTGAAAGGGAGGATGAAGAATGAATTATAAAATGTTAGGTTTTACTGGGTTTTTTAATTTTAATATTTCACAGTTTTCTTCCGTGCCTGGATTAAGCATATTTTACTTTTATTAATTTAGAAAGTGTAATTTTGTTAAATGTAGGATGAATAAATATAAATAAATAGAGCTTCAGGGATAGAATTAAGTTGAAGCAAGTCTAGAACATGAGTCTTCTAGGTCCTCACTATCATATGCACCTACTCTTAAGTAGATGTCAGCTTTCAATTTATATCAGTTGTTTTCCCCTTAAATTTTTCAGTGATATTTTTTCAGAGTCATATGGATCATTTGTAATACTGATGACCTTTTTTCCTCCTTTAGGATATCTGTAAAGCCCTGTGGTGCCACCGGATTGGGAGGAAATGTGAGACTAAATTTATGCCAGCGGCAGAAGGCACAACTTGTGGGCGTGACAGGGTAAGAAGCTAATCTTAGGCACATACATCATACTCAGATGTCAGTCTTTCAACCATGCATCTTTCCTCTGCTTGCCTTGGTATTTTTTAAGCCCATCCTTCTGATATATATGTCCATATCTATACCCATGTCAAAAGATTGTGTTTAATTTATATTAATTCTATGAAGAGGACTCCCCTTCATACTTTTCCAATGATATAATTGATGAGCTGCCTGGAATAAATAGACATAAATGTCAGGCAACAGGTGATGGCTGAATCTGTTTAATGAAGGAAAATGTTAAACTCTGGACCACCTTTTAATCAAATAAAGAACCAGCATTCAGCAGTTCTGTTAAAGCCTCAAAACATCAGCTTGAAGACTGTGGAATAGATCCTTCTGACCTATTGTTGCTCCTGTGAAAATGAGAGAGGTGCTCTAGTGGGGAAAAGAAGAAATTCATAAGACAGCAAGTTTATTACTAACTGGGGGGCAATGACAATTCTGTCATTAACACTTAAAAATAAATTATCTTAACACTCAAGAGTAATCTTTTAATCCTTTTGATTTAAACTGTGATTGTATTTTTTTTCAGAATATAAAAGACTATTGATAAAGATAGAAACATATTGGAACCAAATTGTCACTGTAACCATTTTCATCCGTATGTATCTGAACTTTTTAGTGATGCTAATGAGTACACAATAGAAATCTATGCCTGAATATCATTGATCCAGGATGTTTAAAGTCCGAAGTAAACCTATCATACCATAAACATATTTAAATGTGAATACAAACAGAAAGGATTTAAAGTATTAGGACACAATGCTAACATAATGCTCTTGGGTTGAATTATTGCAAAGCTGACTGAGGAAATGAAGAGAAATGAAGTAAATTTGCTTAAGAATAGCACCCAGCGACCATTCATCCTACACATGTTAATATGCTTTATTTTCAGACTTTCCCAGGGTGAGACTGATATTTAAATCCTTCTAGGGATGTAGGCAGCAGTAAATTAATCCATAACAAAAATGTCTAATTAAAATGCTTTTAGTTTCTTGAAAGGGAAAATAGATTTGCTTAGGTACTGCAATGTGGAAATACCAACCATCACGGGATACCAGGGAATTTACCTGAACATTAACTGCAGGTGATCACGATTCTTTGCACATAACTGACTAAAACTGACCAAATTTTGCAAATCTGATAGTTTGCCAAATTATGCCTATTTATGGAAAGGTTGGCAGCCCTTCCATTGTTGCCTTGGTGATGGTTCACACAGGTATGGTGTGGTTCTCCAGGTGTCCTACTTTCTTTAAAATCTACTATTTTCCTTGGATGAAGTTACAGCTGTGATGCCACCCATATATTCCTGTTACGTTCTATTTACCTTAAAAGCAATTAAATTGGTTTTCATTGGTATTTTAAAATATTTTTTTCCTGGTGTTTCCTCATATTGAAAAGAATTAAAGCACATTAAGCTGGACTGGATGCCTACAAATTACACAGCAGTGAGTGTTCTGCCCAGGATTGAATGGCTGCCCAGTGGCCATGCTGGGACAAGCATCAGAAGTTCATGTAAAAGCCCCCTTTCGTGTTAGTTGTGTCATCCTGTATCACTGGTCCACAAGTGTCCATGAGGTTCATTGGTTGAGAAGCATGCATTACCAAAAGTCAGTATCTCAGTACTTTGGAATATTCCAGAACAATGGATGGGCTGTAGATAACTGACAACTGTACTGCTTCTGTGCATCTTTCTCCTAGATGGGAACCTATTTTCCTCCATCAGCTACCAATGCTGAGGCTCTGCATGGGTGTGCATGCTGGTGAACCTGAGTGGTCAGTGTGTCTTTCAGTGGCAAGCACTGTACTAAGAACATTATATACATTGAATTGTCACAGGCACCCTGGACGGTGAGCCTAGGGCAGCCCCCCACTGTACACCAAAGAACTCTTCCAGGAAAAAGACACTCGGTTTCTCTGCTCTCATGCCATGAGAAATCCAGAACAGGGGTCAGGACCACAGCCTGTATGCATGCTGAAGCAGATTCCGGTTCTTTAATGATCCCTAGTAGAAAATTAAACCATCTCTCACTTTGTGATTACGTTGCAAATGGTCCGAGGCACTTGGCCTGTGTCATTGCATTGGGTCTTTGGAACAAGCCAGTCTGGTGGTTTCCCTCATCCCTGATGTTCACAGGAGGACGGACAAGCTCAGGGCACCTGAGTCAGTGCCCCAGGTCACACACCTAGTTGAAGTGATACACGGGGCTCATTTTCACCTCAAGAACGGTGTACGTTCTTGTGCCTCATTATGCTGCTGCCCTGTCTGTACGGGGTTTAAGTGTAACAATGGATTCCTTGAACAGTATCACAACAGGGTGTGAGCCTTATCATGACATCACACTGTCCAAGATAAAGCCTCTTTCATAAGCCACACTCTCCATCGGTAAAATGTAAAATTGTGATAAACATGGGATTGTTCTTAGAAATACAACTGGTGCTTCAGTAGACATTTTATGTGTCCATTTCACACAAGGGTCTTACCCCCGACCACCCCACTGACCGGCTCCACAGGTCTGTGACTTGCATGAAATTAGACTCAAATTGTATGTATGTATGTCCGTGTTTGTGTGTCTACGTGCACCTAGGTATTCCCCCCAACCTCCTTGGGAGAAGATGTAGTGCTTTCTCCTCAGAATCTCAAGAAGTTTTCTTAAATAATTTTTAAGGATAGTCACTTAAGGATACTCCTGGGCATATATCCAGAGAAAACCATAATTTGAAAAGATACATGCACCCCAATGTTCATAGCAGCACTATTCACAGTAGCCAGGACATGGAAGCCACCTAAATGTCCATCGAGAGGTGAATGGATAAAGATGTGGCACATGTATACAATGGAATACTACTCAGCCATAAAAAGAGAATGAAATAATGCCATTTGCAGCAATGTGAATGGACCTAGAGGTTATCATACAAGTGCAGTAAACCAGAGAAAGATGAATATCATATGATATAGCTTATATGTGGAATCTAAAAAAATGATACAGATGAACTTACTTATACACAAAACATAAATAGACCCACAGACATAGAAAACAAACTTATGGTTAACAAAGGGAAAGGGGGGTGTAAATTAGGAGTTTAAGATTAACATATACACACTACTGGATGCAAAATAGATAACCAATAGGGACCTACTGTATAACACATGAAACTATACTCAATATTTCTTAATAACCTATAAGGGAAAATAATCTGAAAAAAATGGATATATATGTAAGTATAATTGAATCACTTTGCTGTACACCTGAAACTAACATAACATTGTAAATCAACTATACTTCAATTAAAAAAAGGATACTCTGGCAAAAACAAAAAAAAATGCATTTGTAAGACTGTTAATTGCAGCAATAATTATCAAAGCAAAAGCCTGGAAATGATGCAAATGTCCATCAGAAGGGGACTGGTTGGAAATATACCTAATGGAGCGTTCTGTAACTGCAACAGAGGAAAGAGGGATGTGTCTATCTTCTTCTGTGGAATGAACTACAGAACATATTGTTAAATGAAAAAGCAGGATGGAAAAAGATATGGATAATATGGGGTCATTTATGAAAGAAAAGGAAATACCAGTCTATATATAATTACTTATATTAAAAAATAAAAGGATAAACTCTAAATTAAAAAAAAATAAACATTTTCTGTAATTTTAAAACAAAACTAGACCAAATTTTATTAAAGTAATTCATAAACATCCCAAGCAAAATGAAACAATCTAACCTAAATAGGTTCCATTTAGGCTTTAAGTCAAGCTATTGGCTTAACTATGACCTCAACAGAGGAATTATCCAAGTGACTTTAAAACCCAGCACTTTGTGCACCTCAGGTAGAATTCATCCAGTAGACACCAAGTACTGCAAGGAACCTTAAACAGTTCAGCAATCATATCGACATTGATAGGTTGGATTTGCTCTTCTGAAACTATTATTTTTATAGACTCCTACACAACGCTTTGCCGACAGAATGTCAATTGTGCCCAGTGAATGGGTCCATCAGTGGGAAAACCAGCACCATTGAATGCACGCTAGATCTTGTGTAGTTTTTGCATGTGGTGGAAGTGAAGAAACCATGTAGATTTTGGCAGAATTAACATCTATGAACGCTTCTCTGGAGAAAGGGGAGCTGATAGCATCTCCAGCCTCGTAGGGACAGGAGGAGCCCTGTGTGGGTTATTTCGTGTCCTTAGAAAGCTGTGTGACCTCTGACATGCATCACTTATAACCTCCAGGCTCCCAGCCCAGGTGCTTTGGAGCAAAAGCACAGAGCACCGGCCAGAAATGACAAGGTGTTGAGCCACATGGAACCTCCAGCTGGATTTTTCTACCTGACAGTCAGTCTGTTCCGACAGTGAGAGGTGAAGAGCACGTTGTTTCCAGGAAAGGTTAGAGCTCCTACACCTGAGAGGTGAACAATTGGACTGAGTGTTCCTGCAACACAACTTAACTACACGTGTTAGGTTCCAGCAGCTCAGACAGGAGTTTGAAAATGATTTTGCTCTGTACCTTCCCTTTATGTGGATGTATAGAACAAGGCTGGGTCTGGAAAGAAGAAAAGAAGCTGCATGAAATGTATATTTATTATGTGCTACCTGAGGGTAGGGATGCTGATGTCTGCCTATGTGACCAAACTCCCCTTGGCTCAGCATTGCAGTAGTGATGTACTACCCACAAGTCATATCACTGTTTTGTTTTGTTTTTAATTTTCAGTGGTGCCGCGGAGGGCAGTGTGTGAAATATGGTGACGAAGGCCCCAAGCCCACCCACGGCCACTGGTCAGACTGGTCTCCCTGGTCTCCTTGCTCCAGGACCTGTGGAGGAGGGGTGTCTCACAGGGACCGGCTCTGCACCAACCCCAGGTGAGCGCACTGGACTTCCCTCCTCATCAACACCCATCTCTCTGCTACGAACTTTGCAAACAGCATGTAGACATAAGCTCAGTGAAAGTAATTCTGTACTCCCCATATTACTGTAAAAGAACGCTAAGTCAGAAAGCCCTTTTACTCAAGCATGTATTGTACAACGATGTCTCTGTGGTATAATTGAAGGTGCTTATAACTACCTGACCACAGCAAAAGTAACGGAGCCAACAGTGATATTCAAGAACTGGATTTTAACCATGCTTACATGAAATACCAAGGTTCTGCTTAAAATAAGGAGATAAATCATAAGTATAGAGAACCCAAATCAATAGATAAGTATCAGTAAGAACAATTTTTTCATGTGAGAAAACCAAAGCCTTGGTTTTTCATCAAATATATTTCCCTTCACAAAATGTGGTCTCAGTGTGTCTTCTGTAGACGATGAGGATGTTAAAAGCAGTCACCAATGCAGTGGAATGAAGGGGTTTTTCAGTTCTCCTTTTGCACCTATATGTGTTTAACTTATGTTAAGACTAAGTAAAATGATTTATTTCAGTCCTGTCTTTAACGCATGAGACCTGATTTGTCCCCTTCATCGACAGGGTGCTCTTGTGTTGGTGTGTCCACGTGAATTCTAAGGGGTGAGAGGGGTGTTTGCTGTCTCTTCCAACCAGTGGAAGACAAGTGCTTGTTCTGTCCCCATCCGGTGTCCTCGCCTTGTCACAAGGAGGCTGGTAGGGGAAAGAAGTTGCCATCTGGACAGCAAAGTAGTTGAATTTCAGTCTCAGTTCTGCTTTCTCCCAGCTGCCCTCCTGTAGTCATCCTCTCCTTTATGGAATTCGGAGAACAACGATGCTCACCCTGCCCACTACAGGGAGACGAGCAAATACGTGCAAAGTCACCTGTTCTACCAATGCTGCAATTATTTGCACACTCAATAGAAAAGGAAAATACTACCCATATCATTAATATGTAAGAAAATGCCAGTGCCTTCTTAGGAATGCACTTCTTTTAACTGGTGACAGTAAGTATCTTTACTTAATGGTCACCAGTATCCTATGTTAAATCTTTAACATTATCTGCTCCATCTCCCTAATAAGCCTCATTTCAAGGGAGGGGTGAGTAGCTATTCAAAGGCAAGGTTTCTAACTGGACACTGTACATTCCAGACCATCGAATGGAGGGAAGTTTTGTGCGGGATCCACGCGAACTCTGAAGCTCTGCAACAGTCAGAAATGTCCCCATAACAGTGTCGACTTCCGTGCCCTGCAGTGTGCCGAGTACAATAGCAAACGGTTCCGAGGATGGTACTACAAGTGGAAGCCGTACACCCACGTAGAAGGTAAATCTCAAATCCCACTTTCTGGTGGCAGCCGCGGACTTCTTTACTCTTTAAAGAACTATGTGATCAATAGTGTGCATCCAGATAGACCGAATATTGCTGTTAGGGCAACGTCACAGGTTCTTTCCCTGTTGCTAGTTTGATTCTGTCTGCCCGAAGGCCACTGGCACCTTATCTAAACTTGACCAGCTGTGGGCTCAGAATAAAAGCAAACAAGATAGAGAGCATGTGCAAAATACCATGAAATCTTTAAAGAAGTGATAAAGCACTCAAAGTAGACGATTTATTGGTAATGAATCAATTCTTTTTTAATACAAATCATGGTAGTTGATGGTGAGATGGTGTTGAGTATGTCACCCATTGAACACTCATCATTGTCAGAGAATGAAAGCAAATTCACGTCTTTTGGAAAATCAGATAATATACTACGTATCTGGAAAGTCTTGATCTACAACTTATAAACCAGGAAGTTTATTTGTACCATATATAAGACTGTACTCTCCAGTTGAAGAGAAATATGTACTGGCCTTCTGATCATAGTAACTTGAACTCAGTAGCTCAAGTAGCATAATTTGAAGACAAATTCAAAGAACACCTAATCATCTCATTCTTTGAAAATGAGAGTACTGTGTTACCCAAGAAACACTTGAGAAATACGTAAGTTAGGCCATCTCATCTGGCACTTAACTTTTACCATCCCAATATATATAATGTTATCATGGTGAGAGTTTTATGGATTCAGCAAATTCTGGAAGGAAAATTTAAGCAGTTTCAAACAAAGCTATTTTTTGTTGGGTTTTTACTCCTAAAATTAAGTAAACGTTAAGAAAAATTAAGCCAGTGAGAAACAAAGGCACAGGAGAAAATAGTAGAAAGAACTCCGAAATTGGGGTCAAAAAATCTGTGTGCTATTTCTGGCTTTGCTAGTCTGCAGTAAATAAATTTGTTAATCATGGAAACACATATTCAATTTGATTCTTAGAATTATTCAGTTGGGTTTCTTATCCTGCACTCTAAAGAAAATATTTGTACATGAGTCTCGGGCCTGTGAAAACTCCTCAGGCAGATAATTTTTTATTATCAACTGTTCTCTTCTTTACCAAGAAGAGAACGAAGGGAAAAAAAAAAGTTTCTACAAAAGTTCATATTAGCCATATAAGTCATAAATCCTTGAAATGGATTATCGAGAGAGTATATGCACTTGATCTGCCAATCTGTAGTAGATAATGAGACCTATATTCCCCATGTATCAGTGTTTTTTGACAATCCATTATATTTATTTAAAAAACAATGTTCTCTGGAGATTTCATCCAAAAGTTATTCTCTTTATCAGTTTAAAAATACTATGTATTTTAGTAACTGCATTAGCTATTAAGAAATTTTGTGATTGAGTATTTTATTACACTTTATTGGTAAGAACTTTGTGTATTGCTACAAAATAGTAGTGACTTTTTGCATTTCTAGAAAGAGTAATTAACTATACTAGTAAAATAAGTGAACAGTAATGTAGTTCAAGTCAACAAATGTTTATTGAATGCCTACTATGTGCCAACCACTGTGTACGGAGCAAGGACCGATAAAGGACACAGTCGAAAAAAAATAATAGTGAAGCTTTAAAAAATATTTTAAAAAATTCAAGGGGAAAAACCAAGCCTAAAGAGGCAATTTATAAAAATGTCTTTGCAATGTATTATTGTGTGGGAGTTATTTTATGGGCAAAAAAGAAAAAAAAATAGTCTATCTAAAATTTAGAGCAAAAAAAAATGATCAGAGCTTAAGTATCTTTCTTATTTGTGTTTGTGTGTGTATTTCTTTTTAAGATCAGGACTTATGCAAACTCTACTGTATCGCAGAAGGATTTGATTTCTTCTTTTCTTTGTCAAATAAAGTCAAAGATGGGACTCCATGCTCGGAGGATAGCCGTAATGTTTGTATAGATGGGATATGTGAGGTAATAATGATCATTCATTCATTCAACAAACATCTCCCAACAGTCTGCTTTATGCCAGGCATCCTGTAAGGGGCTAGAGAGACCAGACATTTAAAACACACCCTTTCCCTCCAAATCACAGCCCAGAGGGAGAGAAAGCCAGATGAACATCTATGGAGACAGGCAGTGGCTTGTGGCAATGGAGGCGTGTGCAGAGAGCATGGCCGGGGGGAAGGGTGGAGCTGATTCTCTCTTAGATGTGGACCTAAGAGATTTGTAGGGTTCCTCAGGGAAGGGAAAGGGAAGAGGGGTGTTGGGGAAGCAGGGAGGGGAACACAGAGATACAGGAAATCATGGGATGGTAGGAACCAGTTCAGGGGTCAGAGTACCCAGAGGCAGGCAGGAGCTGGGGGATACTGAGGAGGTGAGTGAAGGGGAGAAGCTTGCAAAGGGCCATTTGCTGCGGGGACGAGGACTTGGGGTTTTTATCCACATGTCCCTGTGGAAGGCACTGGGACTGGGGACGCGTAGAGTCGCCCAATCAGACGGCAGTAGCCAGGCAGTGGCGCCAGAGTAAATGAAGGCAGGGACAGCACAGAGACAGGGGCCGCTTCACTGCTGTCGAGGGGTCTCGGGAAATCGGCAACCTCACTTCTGCTGGAGAGGGACTCAGGGCACAGGCTGGGAAAGATAGGCGGCTAAGTGAACACAACGCCTGAGCTTGTTACCAGGCACAGAAGTGAGATGTAGGAAGAATTTTATTATAAACAAAGGGAGGGTGTTACATGCAATGGTCAGATACATTGCATGTAAATAATGGGCTTTTCAGGGAAGAAGTTACTCAATATTCGTATTCAGTGGAGTCCAAAGACCTTGGTCCCAGGTCTGATTTTCTTTAAGGTGTAGACCATGACCACAGTAAAGTTGAATCATCCACTCAGACCCTCAGTGTAATCGTTTGAATGCATGAAGGTTAGACTAAATGATTCTGTTCGGATCTCTTTCAGCCTTAAAATGCTCAACTGTCCACCCATTGTGTCCAATTATCGGTTGATTTGTTAAATATGTCATTGTTTTTATGTATTCTTTATGATACAGTATCACAATCCTTTATTTGTAATTCTGAAATCCAAAGATGTGTGAAATGGAAAGTTTATTTGACAGTAAAATATAAGCTGACCTGAATTTATTTGGTGGCAAAACTGTCTTGAATTGATACGACTATCTTCAGTTATGTTTATCCCGCTCACTGTAGAGATGTGCGCATCTTAGAAACATCGTTGCTGTCCGGAGCCCTGCAGGGACTCTCACATCATATATGTGTTAATTACCTTCCCACAATCCAAAAACCTCTTGAGTTCTGAAATGCATCTGGCCCTAGGATTTCAAACAAGGGATTGTGGACTATAGTTCATCCATCATTTCTGAATGGATTTGTTACATAGCTAGCCTATATTCTTTGCTAGGAAATGTAAAATTGGCAAGCATCACAGAATATATAAACAGCTGCTAAAATTCTAGACAGTAGCCAAATGTGCCTTTTACATAATTTACTGCTGGGAATAATTGCCCTGTGGCCTGTGTTCCTTCTTTGCCTCTGCACAAGGCGATTCAAAAAAGCACAAGGCGAATTCCAGTGGAAACTCGTGAGGCCATATTGCTTGTCATTTGTGCTAAGTGCTTTATATCGGTCTGAAATTTACACACGTCTCCAGCATGACAACCCGATAGGTTTAATTCTGGGCTCAGTGTAGGACAGTCGTGTAAAAACGCCAAAGAGGACAGGGTATGTTTGCCATGCGAAGGTCTCCTCCTTTGGATGGAAGTGTAGTTGACAGTCGCGCAGTGCACATACTGGGTATCCAATAAATATTTGTTAACTCTCCCGTGTTGGTGAAACTTTCAACTCGACGGGAAAAGGTTTGTGACTTTGCCCCTGTTGTCTTGTCTTTCATGAATGACACGTGACCTCATGGGTCCCACAGAGAGTGGGGTGTGACAATGTGCTGGGATCCGATGCTGTGGAAGACTCCTGCGGTGTGTGCCGGGGAAATAACTCCAGCTGCACAACGCACAAGGGCCTCTATGCCAAGCAGCACCGTGCCAACCGTGAGTCTACCCACCGGAGCTGCCTGCCTGGCTGATCCAAGGGCGAAAGGAACCACCTGGTGGGAAGGATGGGAGGTGTAGTGCAGACAGAGTCCTGAGATCCCTACACAGACTCCTTGCCTGCTTTGCTTCTCAAACCTTCTGTTTTGATTGGAAGTGGTTGCTAGGGTATTTGAATTCAAGTGGTTTTTAGACACAGTGAATATTACAATAGCTCTGCTCCAATTAAAAAAATTTAAAAAAACCTCATTTATAGGACCCACGCAACTGGATTGCCAAAACAGATCTCCAGTTTCCAAATTCTGATTCTCAGGGTTTGGTTATGGAGAAGAGCAGGTGCTTAGGGATTTGCCTTGGCAGTACTGAGAGAAGCATCCCATCCTCCCCCTTCCTGTCTCCTTTGCTCTAGAGTATTACCAGATGGTCATCATTCCTTCTGGAGCCCGGAGTATTCGCATCTATGAAATGAATGTATCTACCTCCTACATTTCTGTGCGAAATGCACTCAAAAAATACTACCTGAATGGACACTGGACAGTGGACTGGCCCGGCCGGTACAAGTTTTCAGGAACTGCCTTCGACTACAGACGGTCCTACAGGGAGCCCGAGAGCTTAACCTCCCCTGGGCCAACCAACGAAACATTGATCGTGGAGGTAGGTTCCAGCCTCTTGGTCTCAGGGCTTGAATTTGAGGTCTTAGGGTGTTTCTGTAGGTTCAAGGCTACTGGAAAAATATTACATCCACACAAAATTGTTTTCAATTAGATAGTGTCTCAGAAACAAAACTAATCAATATATAGACTAAACGGGCCAGTGGACTTGTTTTGATCGCCTTTCATTTCTAGGTGTGGGATGAGATTTGTAATTACGCATATCATGCAGTCCCCATTTTTACATCTTGATCAGTCGATTTTAACAAAAATCTGCTTCTCTCCTGTAAGCTCTGTGGCTCTGAGAAGCAGCCACTGTGGGTGGCTCTGTGTGTGCCTGTTTGGGTGGGACCAGCATTCTGCCGAGTTTTGTGGAAATGGGAGTGAGATGAGAACCCACCACCTGGGCCCAGTGCCTGGCAGGGGACTGCACACTCACCCCCTACGCAAGCCCCTCTGTGCTCTACCCCAGATGGCAGAGGCTCACGACATACAAACGGGCATCTTCTAACAATGTAATTTGTCCTCATGGGACCGGGCAGGTGGTGGCAACAGGCAGTGGACACGCTAATTCCCTACTTTTTTTTGTATTTCTGTGCACACTTAAAGAAAAGACTGGTTCAAAAGTTGCCCCCTCAGCCCACACCTATGGGTGCAGGTGTGAACCATCCACAGGCCCTCCACCTGCTCTCCAGGCCTGGCAGCCCCATCCCGGTGTCCTTGCATCCTCCTGGGAGACACCCCATCTCCACACGTCCTACTGCCATCGCCCCTCCTGACCCGGAGCTGCCTCCTCCGCCCCTTTATAAACATGTTCACTGTGAATTTCTGCCTTGGTTATTTCTCTCCCCCCATCTCAGGCTTTTAGCTTTAATACCCATGAGGAAAGAGAGATCGGTCAGGGTTGAAGGTAGTTGAGGCTTGTTGGGCACCTGTTTCCTATGCAAGAGGCTCAGGATGTCAGGCGGCAGAGTGGCTCAATGGTCATACATTGAGGCCACCTGTCCAGGGCTCATACCTGTCCTGAAGCATCTTCTCCAACTAGACTCGAGCTATGTTGTCAGGGAGGGAACTGTAGGGCCAGGGAGTTTAGGGAAGCTTCAGTGACTTCATCCACTGGAACCTCCCATCAGGGACCAGTGAGACTCCAAACTTCAGAGATGGGATTTCTATTAACAGGCTAATGGTGAGGTTTCCAGAAAAGCCGCTCACCCAGGTCAAGGGATCGATACCTTTATAAAGGAAAAAGTAAGTGGTCCATGTGGTTGAGTTTCCAGCTAGGAGATGAAGAGTCCAAATGCAATTCCATGTGCTGAGCATTGCTCACAGGTGTGCCCAAGCTGAGAGATTTTACTAGTAAGACGTTTTTCTCCTGGAGCCATACAGTACATGCCAGTAGGCAAAAGTCCTCTGCATCCCATCACAGGAGGAAGTACTCAGAGTTAGCCTTCATCCTGCATGGATGAGATCCATTCACCTGTTCTTGGGGGTTTGGAACTCACTAGGAATTGTGAAGGTGCTTTTTAGGTATCATTTTCTGATTTGCTCAGATGGAGAGCATTGGTGGGGCTCCCACGGTAACACGGAGGGAAAGAACCAAATGCTCTTGTTAGGTGGTAAAGGCTGTGGAAGAAACACTAAATGTAAGGCAAAAGAGTCAAATGTCTATATATTTTATAGATGTGCTTGTGTCTAGTTTAATTCCTGTTTAGAAAGTTAATGTAAAATTTGGAGGATGGACAGTTTATTACTGTAATCATCTTCTGATGGATATGTCTGGTGTTTCAAGTAGTTTAAAACAAATTAGCTTCTATTTATTGGTTCTAATTTAACTCATTGTATTTTTCCCTTTCTTTTTTTATAGCTTCTGTTTCAAGGAAGGAACCCGGGCGTTGCCTGGGAATACTCTGTGCCACGGTTGGGGGGTGAGAAGAAGCTCAGCACCCAGCCCAGCTACACGTGGGCCACCATCCGCTCCGAGTGCTCCGTCTCATGTGGAGGGGGTAGGTCACTTCCCACGGCTGTCCTGGTGATAGGCACAGAGGTGCCGGGTGCCTTAGGACCATGGGGCACACTGCCCTGGTCCTCATCACACTGCCCTGGTCCTCATCACACTGCCCTGGTCCTCATCACTCTGCCCAGGTCCTCATCACACTGCCCTGGTCCTCATCACCCTGCCCTGGTCCTCATCACGCTGCCCTGGTCCTCATCACCCTGCCCTGGTCCTCATCACCCTGCCCTGGTCCTCATCACGCTGCCCTGGTCCTCATCACACTGCCCTCATCCTCATCACTCTGCCCTGGTCCTCATCACTCTGCCCTGGTCCTCATCACTCTGCCCTGGTCCTCATCACCCTGCCCTGGTCCTCATCACCCTGCCCTGGTCCTCATCACCCTGCCCTCATCCTCATCACCCTGCCCTGGTCCTCATCACTCTGCCCTGGTCCTCATCACTCTGCCCTGGTCCTCATCACCCTGCCGTGGTCCTCATCACCCTGCCCTGGTCCTCATCACACTGCCCTGGTCCTCATCACACTGCCCTGGTCCTCATCACGCTGCCCTCGTCCTCATCATGTCCTGATTAGGAGACCAGGGTTTCTGCCTGAGGGAGGTACTAACCTTTCTAGAGGCAGAGTAGAGAGCAGTGCTGCTGAGTGTTACTTGAAGACTTGAGCTGTTTTCTCTAATTCATCTGTGTCAGCGTGTGGCCTTAAGGTTTAGTGAATTGGTTTCTGCTTTTCATTTAATTTAAGATTTTTGAAAGGGTGATAGTATTTGAGACTATTAAAATGGAATTCACTCAAATTATTATACATTTCATGTTTATGATGAGAAATAGAAACTTGCATGGAAACTATAGTGATACAGAGTGAGGTTTTTATCAAATGGTCTTGTTCAAAAAATTTACTGGAAAAAATTTTGCTGTGAAGTCATATACTTAAATTCACTCAGAAAATGTAAGAATTTTATGAAAGTTGCTGTGAAAATGACAAGAAACAACATGTCGAGAGAAGAATTTCACATGATGGTAGATGGGTTTATCATCTTAATACCATAAGAATTTTAAGCCCATGATTAATTGATAAAGCTAGTTCACTAGAGGAACATTTTTAGCTTAGAGCCAGTATGCACTAACTGGTAAAGGGTGGAGAATAAATAGTGCAAACTTAGAAACAAAATATTAAGTTCTCTCTGATTTTTAAAAAACAGACAAGTTTCCATTCAGACAAATGGATTTCAGCTTTGTGCATTCCAGTTTTTAATAATTAAGTAATTAATCCAGACAGTACTATATATTTAAGTATAATGGTACACAAATGAGAATAGTACAAATTTAGAATATAATGAATAAGGAGAAAATAAAAGTAAACTCGTGCCTTCTTTATAGTTGCTCTAAATAAATGAGATGAAGAAAATAAAGGAAAACTGAATGATTAACCAAAAAATAAGTCCGAAACGTTAACACTAGATACTTAATATATATTAATTCTTCTCATTATAAACTAAGAACAAAATATTTAAGTCATATTTAAATTCTGACATTAAGAGCTTTCTAAGGTGAAATAGAATCCCCTTCTGTACAGCAGGCTAGCAGCAAATGGCTCTAAAGGCAACTAGAGAAAAATGGGATGTCCTACACTGGTGATGGACCCACAGGAGCTGCTGTTTTACTCCATTCAGAAAAAAAGTAGAACAGAGCCATACTCTGGGCATCTCTGTGTGTGACCTGGGAAAGTTAACCTACTTATTTCCCTTCCCTCTTTCTTATAACCATCCCCTACGACTCTCTTGCCCATATTGGGTATGCTTGATTTGATCTGCCCCTATTTAGGATTATCTAACAGTGTTTGATTAAAATAATAATTAAATCAGAAAGCCTTCTATTTGTGTAAGGACATGACGATGTTCATGTGGTGAAAGGAGTGTAATGAACCACGTGGCAGCACCTGTAAAGATGTCTGGCCCGTGAGAGTATTTCATTAGGACAGTTTCCCTCACATCTTCCCTTTGAGAGTCAGGCATGTAGAGGGATGCTCAGTTTCCTCAGCACCGACCAAATTACCCATCTCAGCAGCCTGAAAAACACCGAGTGGATGGTCAGCATACTAGCAAATCTCCTAATTTCATCTAAGGACTAATTTTTACATTGAGGTTTCTAGAGGAAATCAACCCCAAACCCATTCCCTAATCATTTGCCTAAAGAAGTGTGTTATAGAGTCAGAGAATGGGTGTTTGTTTTTAATTTTGATGGAAAATTCATGGAAAATCAAGGTTTCTCAATTCAACAGCAAGAAGGACTGTGGGATACCCATCCTTTATCACCTTGTGTAGGCTGCGGCTCTTCCATTCAGTCCTCCGGTGGTAATGCCCATGCCATACTGCTCCCAGGACTCAACACCTAATCAAAGCATCCCCTCCCAGGCCACATGTGAGCACTTGTGAAATCCCATGGGCTTGAATTGAAGTGGACCCTCCCATATTTTCCTAAAAGGACAAAAGCACAACCTCACCCTCCCTTCTCTCTCTCTTTCCTCTCTTGTGTCCCCAGGGATTATCTTACTTTCTGTACAAACAGGAGGAAAATTAGAAACACTTCGCTGTATTTAACTGAGCAGCTGCTATGTCTTGTCACTTACATGGCTTTGTGGAAACCCTCAACAGGGCTTAAAAGTCGAAAGAGTCCATGGAGGCTAGAGGCAGCCAAATTGGGTTCAGGTCTTAGCTTCATTTTATCTGCATGTTTTATATTTTGAAGATTTCCACTTGCATAGACCTCCCAATAACCTGGATTTGGAACCTTGGAAGCATCTTTTACTTAGCTATCTTCTTGTGACCTTAATGTCTACAAGGGGTTCTTTAAAGGAACCAGTTAGGGAATTAATGAACTGGGAGAAGATACCTGGGAAATCCCCCACCTCTTGTTTCATTCCAGAAACATTACCTGGCATCAGTAAAGGAAGGATAATCCCATTTCCTTATCTGTTCTAATGGGCCTGTCTCTCTATAGAAAATAAGATTTCCTGACAGTGCCTCTCATCTTCTTTTCTGTCAGCTTCCTCTGCTCTTTTTTTTTCCCTTTCCACTCACTTTTACAACATAACCATGGGATTTTATTTCAGTTATCCTGCTTAGTCGTGCCTTGACCGGACTCTCATTGGGGCATTGGTGATGTGCAAGGACTCATACAATGAGATGCTAAACCAAGAGTATTTGGGGGGATAGGAACCAGCTTAGCCAATTATGTCCTACTCTAAGATAAGGGCTTTTAGACATGGTGATGACTTCACCAGACTCTTGTTGACAGTGTAAAGGCATCAGAAATTTCTCAAAATTACATATGCTGCAATTTTTTAAAATCTACTTCTGTGATTTAATCGGCTCAATGCATTTCAAATAGTAACAAATTTCAAACCTCTGATTTACTTACTCATGAAGAGGCTTGTTCAGACGTGGCTTATAGTTATGTTTAATTTATCTGATATGCATCATGCAATGTCTGGGGATTATCATCTTTCAGATGGAACTATTCATCTGTTTCACAATTAGAGTTCCTCAGACAAATCTTAAAACTGGCTTGTAAATCAGGCTCTTTCATGCTTTCCCAGTAATGGTCTCTTCACCATCTACAGATATTTTTAGGGCTTAAACTTTAATTAGCTTAGTTGTTAGGTTTAGAAAATGGAATAAAAAATAAAAATGAAATTAAGTATTAGCAACCTTGCCCTCGTTTTGTTGATATGAAACCATTCATTCATCCATTCACTGTTCAGTCAGCAAACATTTGTGGGTGTCAAACTTCTTTAAGCCACATGGGGAAAATGTAGAGACCTTTGCTAATTCTCTCTGTTTCTGAAGTGGATGATGAAACACCAATGTAATTGTTACTTTATAGGAAAAGTCTTTAGTGACCTATTAGCATTAAGGCTAATTGAAACATGGTACCTCTGTACAGCTCACCCAAGGCGTTGAGTACTTACACTCTTCCTCAAGTGTGCAAGGCGCCACACTGAGTTTTGAGGCTATAATGAGGAATCATACAGACCGGCCCTGTCCTTCCAAACATGAAATCTGGAGGGAGGAATTACCGCACACCCATACGTAACATGCGAGATTATGCACTGTCGTATGTAGGCATTCATGGGAACTCAGAGAGGACCCCAGAAACGTGGCACAGAGGGTGCTGGGTTAGCTGCATTTTGAGTATCTGTCGTAGTCAGAGGTGGAGAGCTGAGGTGGCTTTTGAACATCAGTCATTCATATTACTCATCTCACTGGCTAAAAATCACATCTTTTTCACAGGAACTATTTCAAATTAGACGTCCCCCGTCTTTATATTCAAAACGTCCTTACCTATTTTGAATGTTAGAGTAAATGTGCATTTTACTTTTTTAAACTTTACCTAAAGGCTTGGGCTTGTCCTTCTAGGTCTCAGAGATCAACTGAAATTACTCTGGCTTTTTCCTCCCTGACTTGGGTCACCTTTGAGCCAAGTTCATGAAACCACTTCTCTGTCTTTATCCAAGACCTGGATAAATTACAAAACACATCCCCACTTTAGCCCTCTTACCCCCCAGAAAAGCAGAGGAGAGGAAAACAAGTTCATCCCCTGGAGAGGGACCAACTTCCTCAGGAGGCCTGTGCGATGTCCACCCCATCCCTTTCTTCAAGAGCCCCCAAAAGTTCAGGGTAATATGAAGAAGTCCATCTCGTCCACTCTCTCTGGGGAGCAGGAACCCTCCCCTGTCCCCAGAGCCCCACAGTCCTGCACACACACCCTCACTGGGGGCATTGGGACCCATCCTAGGCCCAGCCCCTCTCAGGCTCCTGTGGTGGTCACGTGGTCACGGATGGCTCCCCCTTCCACCATCCTCCTGCAGGGGGAGGGAGGTGCACATGTGGCTTTCAAGTCCTGCTGCCCCCTTCTCATTAACCAAACTTGGAACCTTAAAGACGGGTAACACCTGCCTATAGCAAAATGAAGGGCATGTCCTGCTGTCATTTCACACAGGTCAGTGTGGTCAGGAAAATCAGATACCGGGCCAGCTTCTTGTTAAGCAGAACAGACACAAGGATGTCACGGGCCATCCGTAAATGGCCATCATCACCACCCTCCAAGCTCTGGTGCCCGTTAGGGCGCCATCATGCCAGGAACGCTGTCACTTAAGCGCACCTGGGCATCATTTAGACTCTAGCAGCAGCTCCCAGGAGTTCACCCTCTCTGCTTTCCTGGAGTTATCTTCCTTCTTCCACTGTCAAGGTCCTTCAATGTGCAGGCATTCATGTCTGTACTATATCTAGTGCTTACCACAGAGATGATGCATGCGTCTCGTGGAAACACATGCTTCGTTTATGGAATATTTTCCAGTTTTCTGTGTAGTTTTGCTTAAATGATGGGTTTCTTTTCCTTTATTAAAAAAAATGGTAAGGATTTTGTCAACAGCTGGAACTCATTCTATTGTTAGAATTACTGAAAACTTAGATATTCTTTGATATAATCACAGTCTTTTAGACTGAATACTCCTCGTCCAGATATTTTGGCAAAATGTGAAGATTTTTAAAATGATTTCCAAAGATCTGGCAAGAGCTGGTTTCTGTAAAATGATAAAGGTAGAGCTTCATCAAATTGCTCGTTAAACTCACCACCTTCCATGGCTAGGGTTCAGCTTTGGGCTTTCCCCAGTTAAAGGATTATTCTCTCTTTTTTAATGTATTTTTCAAATTTTATACTCTTGTTCTCTCTTATCTATTAACATGGATCATTTTAGAATATTGGCCAGCTTGATTCTAACATTCCTGTGGACTATGAGATTTTTCTTTCTGACAGATAGTTGAGAGATTGGAAGCACAGTTGAGAAATTACTTTACAGATGTGCCCCCAGTCAGAGAAATGATACTTGTGTCTCCATAAACACTCAGCCAGGTGGCTGAGGAGACCCCCAACTGACATGAAACTCGTCTGAAAACATAATTATCTAAAACCTAATGTAAAAACAGAGCCCAGAAACCCTAAATACCACTGGGCATATGGCTGTCTATATTTTTATTTTCCCAGAATATTCAGATGTCTGAAAACAAAGGAAGAAACATTTAAATTTGCCTTTAGAGTTTACTATTGTTTATATGGGGAAAGTAATTTTAAATTAAAACCTCGAGCATCCCTACCACCTACAAACAGATCTGACCTCCAAAATTCATCATCTCTTGGTGCATTGCTGAACGTTTAGATTTGTGACCATTTCAATGTGGGATAAAGTGGAGTGTCTAGTATCCCCAGGCTAAATCCCTGTGAAAATCTTGTCTTTTGGAAAATGCTGTGACTTGATCTGAGATGCAGAGACAGGAGTGTTTTCCGGCATCCTCATATCCATAGGCAACTAACTCCCAACCTAGTCAGGGCCTGCACTGATATCTGAGGGTCTTCACCCTGGGATGGTGGGTGCCGGTGTGTGCCATCTCCTCTCTGATGTCTGAATGTCTCTAAGGACCCCTTCAATTAAGAGAATAGCAGTTGAGCCTGGCCATTTCGACCAGCCTGGCCAGAATTTGGGCATCACTGGTCCATCCCGTAGGCACCTGGCATGTAATGTTTCATCCATTCACCTATTCCTGTCCATGTGGAGAGGGAATGCCTGCAGCCTGAGAAGCCCGGCCTGCAGGCTCCCAGCCTGTGGCTAGGAAGGATGCCGACCCACAACCTGCCTTGGCTTTATTTCTTCATTCTCGATTTGACTTAATCTCGGTGAAAATGCACAGAGACATCAGGTGCAATTCTCCTTTTAAAAATGCAGAAATGGAGGTAAATGGCTATAGTATGACTGAAAGGATATTGTTTTCTATAGGCTCCCAAGTCAGTCTCTGCAGAAAGCCCAGGATCTGGGCACGCTGCATGGAAGTGAAAAAGTGTCCTGCAGAGGAAAGAATTTGTATTATGCATCCTCACATCTCATCATTCCTACATGCTATCGTGTTGAGCAATGACTGGATTTTTTCCCCCTTTCTTTGGTTTTGATTTTTTCTACACTGGTTTCAATTTTATAAGCTTTCTCAATGTTTTAAACTTTTCTTGGGTCTGTGGACGTGCTTTTTGTAGGTTCAGTGTTCCCTGCACCTCTGGTGTGCCTTTGCTGTGCTCTGCTCACCAATGGTCAGCTCCGGGACGCCCTCAGGCAGCAAGCCGTGGTCCTCACCACCCCAAAGCAGCATCACCCTCAACTTTCCTGTCCGGATATCTGTCTTCATGGGTGACGTGTGTACATGTCACTGCAGTCTCTCTGTGGTTTAGATTCTGTGGCCGTGATGGGATGGTCTAGGGTGGTGGTTGGTTGGTGATGTTTGCTGTTTGTTATTAGCTGCTATGTGCTCAGGATCCAGCACATCCCAGGTATCAGGTATACACTTGTTGAATGAACAAATGCAAGATATCAACCGCTTTTCCATTTGTAAATATGCGAAGGCCACAGATGGAAATGGCGATGCAGGGTCAGCCCGCTGTCACCCCTCCATGGTGGCTTCCCCAGGGCTGCCCCTCAGGCTTCTCATCCTTCTGCTCCTGGATGTAAAGAAGGGAGCATATCTGAAAGTGAATTGAAATTCCCTAGAATTCAAATTCCCTTGCTTCTAGCTTTCTACTCAGCTCCCAGTGAAATAGAGTTAATTGTCCTCCAGTATATGAAGAGTTCTGAAACAGAATATATTATGAATCTCTTTCCTTCTCAAACAGGAATCAAACAAAAGCTTAAAATTCCTACACGTGCATGTCACGTTGGATAGAAAGGCCAGGCCAGCAGGTGACCTGTCATGCCAAGGCTAGAACGTGCAACGTGGGGTTTTGGCCAGACTGTCAGGGATCGAGTCCTGGCCCAGCCTCTTTAAAACTCGTGAGCTCCTTAAGCCTTTTACGCCTTAGCAAGCCCATCTATAAAGTGAGGATAATAATGTAATCACCCGTATAGGGTTCCTTTAAGGATTAGGGGAGAGAATACCTGTAAAGCTCTAACACTTAGTCTGGCCAAGTAAATGTCAGATTCTATTCTTTTCCATTAGTGTTATAGCTTTGCTTAAGAAATTGGACTGTTTAGGTTACTAAACTCTTAAAGCAAGAGGAAATTACACAATGATACTAGTCACGTGGCCCCAGGCAGGGGAGATGAACACGTTCCTCCCTATTTTGGATTGTGCTGCTGTCTTCAAGGTCCTGTGTGTTTTTGCACACTGGTGTGTTCAGGCATGTGTGGTGGACACACATACTTGGAGAGGGGCATGCAGCATGTCTCTGTGTGTCTCTGTGTGCCCACGGGGTGTGCAAGCTGGTAGCTGCCACAGTGAGTGGACAAAGCATGGCCTGCCCTTTTCCTACCAGGATGATGGGACAACGGCCAGTGGGCAGGACTTTGGGGCAGCTCAGGAGGAGGAGTGGGGGCGAAGGGTACAGGAAGTACGTCCTGGAAGCTGCAGTTTCCAGCATAACAGATGAGTTTACTCTCCTATGCAGCATTTAAAGGAGATGGAGAGAAATGGTCCTGTGAAATGCTTTCTGATTCCCCAGCCTCATGGATGGAGCGTGCCCTCCTTGGGAGGACTCAGGTCGCCACGCGGAGTTCAGTCCAGCACGTTGTGTGATAAGGCAGCATGTGGTCCTGTCCACAGGGGCAGCCCTGACCTTGCAGAGTCCTCGGCCTCCCACTGAATGTCCCAAACAGGCCACTCGTTCTGAAACCTGTCCTGTGGAGCTCCTACTTTCCCCTTCTCCACCCAGTCTGCTATCTTAGCATCTGACCTTGACAACATGCCAGCCTGTAACCTTTTCAGACTCACGAACTGAGAACTTTAGGTCCAGGTAAATGCTGAACGCAAGATCTTGAGTGTACAGAGTCTATGCATATTGTGAGCGAAAGTCTCTGCCTAAGGACCTAAGAAAAGCCCTTTGATACAACGGCATAGACGTTGCACACAAGCATGAGGACCGTTTCTTTTGCTTAATCTTTAGTTCACCATTTTTTCTTCAAGTGAGGTTATGGGTTGGTTGAAATACAGGTAAGCACAATGTAATGAATAGACAACAGAAAAGCGGGAGTTTGAGAGAGATTTCAACTCATAAGGCAACTCATAAGGGAGAAATGATCTGATAAGAACCATACAGAAATTAAGAAACAAGATCAGGAGTATGAAAAAAGAAATGCAGATGTTCTCGGCCACGACTGTGGGTTCAGATTTTCAGATTCTCAAGTGAAGCAAAGACCTTCTGTTCTCATGGAATTTTCTGCAGCCCTGGATAAACTGTGAAAAATGGTTTCTCAAAGCATAACCAAAACCTTTACAAGCAGCCTGGCCATGTGATACCTGGGATGCTCCCTAAGAGCTCAGGTGTAAGAGTCTGGGCACAGCCCAAGGAGCAGAGCCCTGATGTGAAGTCTGCCTTCCACTCCGCCCTCCACTGAGGAGGGAATGTGAACAGGCCCAGAACCTTTCCTTCTTCTTCAGTGCCTGTGTGGGTGTGTGCTTTATGGGGCCCCTGACGTGCTTTCCAGTTTGACTTTCTGTGTCAATCGACGATTACCACGTGGATCAAAACAGAAACCAGGATGTCAGCTTCCCCTGCTCCCAGCTCCTCCCTCCCTGGTGCATCTCTTAGGCTTTTGTTGCTAAGCTTTCTGGGGGGCAGAGAACAGGAAGGGGAAGGGGAGGCCCGAGCAGGTAGGCAGACAGGCTGCAGGCCAATATGAGGTCAGGTGAGCATCACCTGAGAGGTCAGGCCCCTCCTGCCTCATCCTGCACTGCCCGGTGTCCTTGAGAAAAGACTGTCCAGGATGTCAGAAAGAGGAGATGTGCATTTTCATGAAGGCCCAAATCTGTAGATGTTGGAATTATTTTTCATTACAAATGTCACAAACATAAAAAATAAGGAAGACAAATCTTCCTCTGACCCAAGGTCACTGCAAACATTTTAATAAGTCCTGTCCCATCTCTTCCTTATGTTCCGGTTTACACGTGTGTGCTCTCTTTCAGAGGTTCGTTAATGATAAGCTTTTCCATGTTATCACATCATTTGTATCCTTCCTTTGCAGAGAGTTCCTCCTTACGTATTAAATCAATAGCTCATTTTTAATATGGGAGTTCACATTCTTGAGCAAATACATTCAACCATTATTGATACTTTTGTTGATCTAAAACAATAAAATAGCTAGTTATTTTACCGGCCAAATGGGTTTATCAGGGAACAGCAAAGAACTGCAATTCTGGACATGCAATTTATGTCAAACCACAGGCAAGTCCAGAGAATAAAGGAGAGGAACATTCTTTTATAGAGGAGAAAAGGAAGTTGTGATGGGTTGTTATAAATGAAAAGTCCATTGGAGGAAACTGGGAGTTTGAAGTATAAAGACTTTCCATTGGCTGAGCTGTGCAGTTTCTCACTGGCTGGACTGTTGCCAGACAAGGAGAAATTCTTCCTTCCTTCTGCTTGTAGTAAAGTAATAACCTTCTTCCTGTTGGAGATGCAAGGTACCTCTCTTCTTGTCGATAATGCAGTTGACATCAAGTGGTAGGGCATGAGAGCTCCCCCTTCTAGCTTTCCCATTACTTTTTCTTTTTTTCTTTTGAATATAAGGGACCTGAATGACTCTTTTTTCTTTGAAAATAAAGAGTATTATTCTTATATAAATTAAAAAATGACCTTTCTGTGTGTGGTTCTATACTACAGTTTTAAGTAAGATGTCATCATTTAAAGTGTGAGAGTCTAGTAGCCAATAGTTTACCTTCACTAATTCAACCAATGTTTATTGTGTACCTCTTCATTTTGTGTGTCAAGTACTATGTGTTGAAGGGTTTACAATAAATACTCATGAATTTCACATTCTATGCATTAAAACTTTAGTATTATCAGAATATTTAATCATACTTTCTTATTAATTTTTTTGAAGACTATAGATTACTTTTTGAAAGTAAGAATATCTGTGCAACCACTACCCATATATAGAACTGGAACATTGTCAGCACCAAAATAACCTCTGAAAATAACCTCTGAATCTTACTTTTAGTTACACACCGTAAATTCTGTTTTATAGCATTTTTGTCATTGTCATTTTCTTAAATGAATTTTGCTGTGAACCTGATGACCACTCTCCTGTTTTGTCCTACTTCCACTAATTGCTTAAAATTTCCAGGCAACACTCTACATTTTCCCTTTCTTCCTTATCTGCTTGTGGCCCATCAGTGTCCTCCACTGAAGATTGTACTGTCTTTCAGAAGGAGCATTTGGAAATGTGCGCAGGCATTTTAGTTGCCGTGATGAGTGGGGGTGGGTTGCTTTCAGCATCTAGTGGGCGGATCCAGGGTTGCTAAAAGTCTTATGATATGACAACCGTGCTGCACAAGTAATGCTGGCACCTAAAATGTCAGTAGTGTCCCACTAAGAAAAATGAAAGGTCTCCAATGTCACCAGCTAAAAGAACTAACTGACAGGGCTTCCCTGGTGGCGCAGTGGTTGAGAGTCCGCCTGCCGATACAGGGGACACGGGTTCGTGCCCCGGTCTGGGAAGATCCCACATGCCGCGGAGCGGTTGGGCCCGTGAGCCATGGCCGCTGAGCCTGCGCGTCCAGAGCCTGTGCTCCACAACGGGAGAGGCCACAACAGTGAGAGGCCTGAGTACCACAAAAAAAAAAAAAAAAAAAATTAACTGGCAGAGTCAGAACTTGGACATGCATTGGACAAATTCAGTGTTTTTCTTTGGGTTATATTTTTTCTATCACATTGTTACTAAATTATTCCATGAATGACTAGATCTAGATTTCCCTCTTATCCGATTAACCTGTAAAAGTTTGGGACTTGGCTGACACCAAGGTCAAACAAATGTCTCCACTAAGAAAGAAAAATGAATACATTAATAAAGTAAAGTTATGTTTCTATTTCAAAGAAAAACAATTTCCTATTTGCTTGATCGAGAGCCTGTACCTCACTCAGGACCATCAGTGATCATTAAGGCCTGATTCTTTGTTAAGACTTGAGCATAAGCATTGAATTTCACAAGTCTTCAATCTCAAAACTGGAAACCAAACTGAAGACATTATTCATAGAGTCACACCTAAAAAGCCAGAAGAGTTTGGTTAAAGAATTTAAAAAAAAAATTGACTTTTAAATTATCATATAAGTGGAGAGAAAAGATTAATTTTCCTTCTCTACTATTAGAACTGACAACCAGCAGTTTTAGAAAATGGTACTCTTGTTCAGTAGGTCCTCATGTAAATTGGGTCATTAAGATTATCTGGCTTAATTTCGAGGAGTTCGCAGGATTTAATTTAGTGGAGTTCACAAGATTCCCTACAGAACAGCTTTAAAATGACATGTGTTTCTTTTTTTTAATTTAATAGTCTCTTATTCCCTGTTAGCAAGTGGAACAGTAGACTCATAAAACATTGATTCAGATTTCGTCTCTGCATTGATACATGGGTCAGTCATCAACACTGTGCCTAGTTCATCCTAAGTACTGTATAAAGAAGAGACTATACCCTTACTTGGATGATTCTTTCTGCCAAGTATTATTAACTCACTACAGTCATCCTTCCCTGTTGGTTCCAGGAACCCGCATGGATACCAAAATCTGCATATGCTCAAGTCCCTTATATAAAATGAGGTGGTATTTGCAAATAACCTATGCACATCCCTCCACACACTTTAAATCATCTCTAGGTGGCTTATAATACCTAATAGAATGTCAATGCTACCTAAATAGTTGTAAATACTTGGTAAATGCTAGGTAAATGGTTGCTGGCACAAGGCAAATCCAAGTTTGTTTTTCTAGAACTTTCTGGGATTGTTTTTCTGATTTTTTTCCATCTGTAGTTGGTTGAATCAGCAGACTCGGAACCCTTGGACCAGGAGAGCTGACTGTATTAACTTGCCGGGGCTTAGAAGTTACTGAATATAATGAAATTGGCCGATGGCTGAAAAACTGCCTAATAAGTGTGGGAGCAGATCAATCCAGGCAGGCTGGACTCTCCGCTCTCAGGAAATTTGATCTAAGGGATGACACATATATGCCCACTGAACTTTGACATTAGGTTCACCATATAATGTCTTACCCAAACCTGGATGCTACTGAGAGGCAAAAGGGTTGCTTACCATTTTTCTAGGACAAATGAGCACAAACCTGGGCTAGCCTGGCAGGAACTGTCTTTACTCACAACACTCCGGACACCAAATGTGTGGGTTTTGTCCACACCAACCAGCATTGCCGGATTTTCCAGCTTCCAACAGGGTGTCCTGCATTAATCTAACTCCGGTACTAACTACCTAGAGTCACCATCAGACCCCACAGGTGAAGGGCTCAGTCCCACAGCACTGCTCCCACTTCAGATGCCATTTGCATGCCAGGGCACCCACACTTCTGTCTGACTTGGCTACAAAGCTGTGGGTTCTATACTCTCCTACCCACCCCCCGGTTCCAGGTTCAATAATTTGCTACACCAGCTCACAGACCTAAGGAAGGCACTTTACTTACTTACTGTCACCGGTTTATTGTAAAAGACACCAGGGAACGGCGAGATGAAGAGGTACACAGGGAGAGGTCGGGAAGGGTTCCGGACCCCATGAAGCCAGGGTGTGCCATCCTCCTGGAAGCTCTCTGAACACGTTGTTTAGGGGTTTCCATGGAGATTTCATTACACAGCATTGATTAAATCATTGGTCATTGGTAACTGGACTAAATTTCCAGCCCCTTTCCCCTCCCCAGAGGCCCAGGATTGGGCTGAAACCCTCTAATCATGCCTTGATGCTTCTGGGGTCCAGCCCCGTGCATAAGCTGTGAAGGGACCCCGCCACCCGCCGGCTCAGACACTCCAAAGGTTCTAGGAGCTGTGTGCCAAGAGCCAGGGTCAAAGACCAGGTATTTATTTTTTACTACGTGTATATCACAGCTCTGTAACCTGAGACATAAAAGTGGTGGCCTTGGGTATTGCGTAAAGCGCGGTTCTCAAAGTGTGGTCCGCAGGGCAGCAGTGCCAGCAGCACCTGGGCATCGGTTAGAAATGTAAATCCACAGCCCCCACCCCACGCCTGCTGAATCCAAGGCTCTGAGGTGGCCAGGATTCTGTGTTTAAACTACCAGAGGATTCAGATGTGCTCTCAAGTCAGGGAGCACGGGAGTTCAGAGGCAGGGGGATGTGGGTCTGACTTAAAGGGTTAAGAAGACTTCTGCCAGGTGTGTCAGGGGTGGCAGCAGAGGACCGTATTCCAGGTAGAGAGACAGCTGGGAGTCAGAGGACCAGGGGGGATGTCGGCATAAGAGAGATGCAGCAGAGCTGGAGGACAAGGCTGGGAAGTCTCCAGCTTAAAAAAAGAAAAACAGACTTTTAACCTGGGAGTGGCATGAGCGTGTGTGTCTGTGTGTGTGTGTGCGTGTGTGAAGGAAGTATCCATGGTATCAGTCCAACAGCTGGACTTGAAGGAGGAATGCCTGGAGTAAGGCATGGGCGTGGGGGGCAGGGGACTACAAGACTGATCCCTTGACCACACAGAGACCACAGAACCTCAGACAGGCGGGGCTGGAGGAAGCCTGCTTTGAAATGGATGTTTATGTATTTGTGCATCTGTTAGACGGCCAGGTCTGTGAGTCCAGGAGGCAGCCTGGGGACATCGGGGCTAAGAGCGGGTGCAGGGCAGGAGACGGGGGCGGGTCAGTAATCCATCGCCACGTGCAGTCAGGGTGATGCCCAGGAAAGCACCTCCAGGAAAGTGGACGAGGGCGAACCTGTGCAAGGCTTGGAGTGTAAGACGTGAGGGACCCTCCTCCAGTGCCCATCACTTCGCGTTTGCGTCTGTTCTGTGTGTGACGTAGTGACAGGGCACACAGCTGGCTTGGTACCACATCAAGGACACTGAAAGAGATGGATTTCCGATATGTGTTTCCTTCCACAGTGAAGCCCAGCAGGTGTCAGTGGGTTGTGTTGCCTGACGTGCCTCTTGGTTCCCCCCGTCCCCAGGAGAGCTGTGGCCACGAGGGCTCCATGGCCTTGCTACACAGGTCACCAAGCCCATCTTTGATTTTACTAAATCTATATATTAGAACAAATGCCACGGCTTCAGTCTTAGCAGAGCCTGGAAATATTCTTTTTTTATTATCATTCTTCTGCCTCGTGGGATTGAAGTTCACCTTGACCTTCTTCCTGTTACTGCTCCGGGACCCTTGCTGTATGTGACTTAAATCTTGTTCTTTCATAGAAATACTCACTTTCAAGATTCTCAACATGTTTAAGTAAATTTTCTTAGATTTCTGCAGAAATATTCCATGACCTTTATCAAAGTCACTTTTATAAATATGCTGTTCCTGATGAGAGACCATTAAAATCAGGAAGATACAGTTGTGAAATCCACACTGGGGTGCATCAAATGAAAACTGTTTAACTTGGTTAAAATATGATTGGGTCACGTTGGCAGAGAGCTGAATAATCGCACAAAACCACAAGGGTCCTGTGTCACCTCTGATTGTCCTCCATCAGCACCGACAGGGCCATACCCAAGGCAGGAAGTGGTCTGGGGCTCAGACGCATGAGATCTGTGCTTGGGAAACAGGAGGGCTCTTTTCCCTCTACTGATCAAGGGAACTGATTCTCTAGAGAAGGGAACTTTCCCCATCGACTTGCCTTATTCCTTTTGACAAAGCAAAGCCAAATGTCAAACTTGTTTCCACGTATATCTTCGAGACTTTTAGTGTCTTCGAGTAAGGGACTCGGTTTCATAGAGAACCGAGCATTAGATGCTGTTGAGCCTGGAGTTGCCAGCCTGTGGCTTTGGTCCTCTGAAACCATGTCTTGGGTCCCTTCCTTTATGAGACACCTCTGGTCATCTGCCTGTGGGGACCAAGTTGGATGCAGGTCATTCTGAGCAGTGCAGCCTTGACTGCAGAGGAAGTAAAACAGATGGGCCTCACGGACAGGAGGACTCCATCCATTTTCCAAGCACTACAATAAAAATCATTTTAAATCTTAATATTAATTGTGTTAATTTTTAAAATCAACACTGGTTTGGTTCTTTTTCTTTCTTTTTTTTGTTCCTTTTCACTGAATGAACTCCTTAACTTCATCCTTCAAGATATATATCTATTTACAGTCCTTTTGTATTGTGGTAAAATATATGATATATATTATATATGATATAAAATGTACCATTTTAACCACTTTTGAATGCATGGTTCAGTGGTATTAAGCACATTCATATTGTGCAAATGTCACCACCGTCCATCTCCAGATCTTTTCCATCTTCCCAAACTGAAACTCTGCCTATGAGACACCTCCCCACCCCGTCATCCCCCATCCCCTGGCAACCACCCTTCTACTTTCTGTCTCTGTGATTTTGACTAGTCTAGGTACCCTGCTGTAAGTAATGGTTCCTTTTTAAAAAATTATTTATATTTTGGCCATGCCCTATGGCACGTGGGATCTTAGTTCCCCAACCAGGGAACAAACCTGCACCCCTTGCATTGGAAGGGCAGAATCTTAACCACTGGACTGCCAGGGAAGCCCCATTGGTACCTTTTTTAGTAAATTTAATGAATTGAAATACCGAACATATTGAGGGATGCTCAGAAAGCCTGAGTAGCCCTGGGGATGTAAATGGAGCTGAGAATCAGACCAACTTTCATTTCCATTGACCTCCTTTGAGGCAACATCCAAGCCATGATTGTGAAAAGGTCACCATCCAGCTGCAACCCTGGAGGTATTTTGCTCTGTGAATTCTCTGGTGGGGAAGCGCTTATCACTTTGTTGTCCGTATTTCTTTCTGGTTTATTACCGATCATTTCCTGTTGTGCCCTCTCACTTAGAAGCACAAGTGAGTGTACTTAATATGGGTTTGTTTTGAAAAAATGGCTGGTGTTTCCAATTCTGGAAACAATAGAAAAGAACCAAAAGATTGTTTTGTCAAATATATGTTGGCACCCATAGCAAGACACACGTTCCAAGATGTTGAAATGTAGGGGGAAGATACAAGCCATCTTAGAATTTATGCAATTCACTGATAGAAATCACCAAGACAGGCCAGAAAAGTAGAATATTAGTAGTCAGCCCAAGGCCATTAATGCAAAGACGTGCCAATACAGTAAAGATTTTCTTCAAGAGAGTTCATGAGCTCTTCGTCTGCCTTTTACCACAGGGCATGTTTGTGAGTCTTCACTGTGCACCCCACTCTCTCACAGGGCAGATGACCACGAGAGCAGGCTGCTACAGAGACCTGAGGTTCCCGGTGAACGCATCATTCTGCAGCCCCGACACCCGGCCTGTCACAGGGGTCGTGCCTTGCAAAGTGTCCGCCTGTCCCCCCAGGTAAGAACTGCCATGTTCCTCTGAATGGGTAGCAGGGTTTTGCAGATATAATGCTGAGGCCTTGGTGCTCCTGAGTCTGGGGAACAGAAGTACCAACCACTGCCACATAATCCGTGACAGCAGAGGCAAAAGGAACAAGAACTGCCTGAACAGGTGAGCCAAATAAAGGGTGCCGGGGCTGGAAACAGCCTGCAAAGCCTTGTCAGTGGGAGCGAAGGTCTCGTAGTAGACGGCGCTTGTTCTGTCTTACTCAGCGCAGGCTGTGGGAGGGATGGTGTGCTGTGGACATAGGAACGCTTTCCCTCGCAGCCTCTATCCCCTTCGCTGGCGTTTCCTTTTCTTACTGAGTGAAACCTGTTAGAAGAACCTGCTGGCGAGGCCTGTCCAGGCTGTAGAGGGAATGTGGACGCTGCACACTTGTGGGACGGGCCACAGAAAGCAGGGCTCTGTCATCCCACTCACCTGTCCCCAGTACTGCCGCCCCTCCACGTTACTGAAGAAAGTTCAGGTTCCCTGACACGGGGGTTGGGAAGGACCCCTGGGAGGCAGCCGTGGTCCTGCCCTGCCCTCCTCAGCCATCACTCCCTGGGCTTGTCCGTAGTCTGTCTGCTTCTCACTTGCTTCATCTTCACAGAGGGGCTGTGGAAATCATCTGAGTAACGTATTTATGGGATGAAAGGCCCACTAGACCCTTCAGACAGCGGAGGTACCCGCCACAACACATGTGATCTCATACATCTTGATTTTAAAGATGCACAGGAGATGGCTCTGCTTGAGCTGAGCCTCAAAGCAGAGAGCCGGATGCCTCCCCCAGAGACAGTAACACCCAAGAGGGAGGGAGGCACTGTCTCCCTTCTCTCTGAGTCTGTGGGTCCCTGGTCCCTCACTTAGGGTAGAGATGGAGGACACAGACCAGCATCTGAGAGGCCCGGACCTTGCCCCCCACCGCTGTGAGGGGCGCGGGGCCTCCTTGGGAAGATGTGTCCTCCCTCAGAGGGCCAGTGGCCCGACTCAGCCGGACTCCTCGGCTAGCACGCCCCACAGCCTGGTAATGAGAGAGAGAGATGGGTCGGTATTTGCAAAAGGAATTTAGCGCCTCAGGCCCATCACCCACCGAGGCACTGGAGGCCCACCTGGGGGTTTTTCTGGGACCGAAGGAGCTCCTGGAACTGATACCCAACCTGGTCCTCGCTTCACCTGTCAGCGATCCTGCAGCCAGCCGGGCGCCCCCATGGTCTGCGCAGGGCTGGACGGCAGACAGGAGCTCAGCCACTGTGGGCTCCTTCTGTGCCTGAAGCGACACACCCAGTGCACACCGTCCAGGATGGTTTACGAAATGAAGCCCCTGGCCAACCAAGAGAAGACATAGCACAGCACCACTTCTGCAAAATGAACCTCCCGTCCGAAGGAAACAAGGGGCCAGACAGCCAGGGCTCCCAGGGTCCGCTGAGGTGTTGCACCAACCTGACCCCTTCTCCCCGGACAGCCGGTTCTGCACCTGTGTTCCAGGTAACACAGCGTGGACCTCACTGTGACCTCTGATCATACCTCTCCAAGGAGCCTTGGGGAGAAGGATGTTAAGAGCACTGCTGCAGGCACTGGGCTTCTCTTTCCACAGTGCACCGAGTTCTTGCTAAGTCAGAGGAATCCAGGGTGCCTCAGGCAACTAGTTAACCGTGTTGAAAAGCCGAAAAAACCTCACTAATTTAGTCTAAGAGGGGTGTGTTTGTGCGTGTGACTTCTATGTGCAGGGGAAACTAAAGTTACTGGTGACTTGGGACTAAACCCATCGGAATGCTAAAGCTCAGGCTGATTGGGAATGTTTAGTTATTGCATGGAATCTCTCCCTGGGGTCGTGTGAGTGGCTCATCCCCTTGTAGTCCAAGCTGCCCAGGTAGCCTTGGTGAAGCTCATTACAGTGGACTCAAGTGAACACTGACCCCAGCCCCGGGCTAAGTCACCCACTCCTCGGCTTCCAGCTTCGTGATTTTAAGCATCCCATAACTAGGATGAGAAGTGGTGGTTGGGACACCCTGAATAGGCCCCTCTGCATCTCCAAACCGTGCAGGACTCAGCCCAGGATGCAGGAGTGGCTGGCAGCCCTGAGGGGGCAGGGGAAGCAGAGGCAGCCGCGGTAGCCAGCAACTGATGCTTCTCCGAGGACGGCCTCCACCCCATGGTGCGGGGAGAAAGCTGGGGGTTCCCCTCCCTCCCTCTCCTGGGCTTCCTCCTTGTACTGAACCCTTAGGGGAGGCATTTAAGCGATGCCCAGCTGCTGTCTGTTCAGTGTTACCCCAGATGGCAGGCTGCTTCTACCAGTGTCTGGTCCCGTGTAAGTGCACCAGAAATATCACTTTCCACGAAGGTCACTTATTGGATTGGATTATTGGTTATTGGATTTCAGTGATAGAACTCTAGCATACCTTACGTGGTCGGGCAAAACTGTCCTTATTCTCAACCATTATCCATGACTATCATCATCATCTCTTGTGTCTGTTTATATAAATCTTGTTTCCTGGTACAGAATTTTCACGCTCATTGATTCCAGAAAATCTCTCCAGGGTCAGATGTTAGTTTTGTCCACTGTCGTATCCTGAGGGACGAGAGCTGCACCTGTCTCTCAATAAATGCTTGTAGAATTCAGGGATGAACCAGGGTCCCATGGGTCAGGGCAAGAACTCCAGGCCTGTGGCATGGTCTCGGGAAAGTGGCTTCACCTCCTGATGCCTCGGTTTCCTCAGCTGTGAGTTGACAAAGACAAAACACACAGACGTATGCCCTAAGTACGAAGCTCTGTGACCCCACTCTCCCTTGGGGGGTCTTGTAGGTGAGCCCAGCCAGTCCTGTTTGTATGCTGCCATTGAGAAATAAGACGCTGCTTTGTCAACTCTCTTGTAATCTGTAATAAGCCTTATTTGTATGTTTCCACGTGTCTCTCACGTAAAGTACCCGTCCTAGGCCAGCCTCCTTCAAGATCTGCCCCAAGAGTAAGAGAGCTTGTACTATTCTTGATGAGCCATAGCTTTAGGGACTGAGGTCTCATCAGACGCTTTTGGTCATCAGAGCCACCTGTGGCCATTAGCATCCACGTGAGTGACCACGTTCCCTGACTCTCCAGTCCTGTCCCAGCCTCTCGCTCCTGCCGTCAGCAAGGACTGCCAGGCAGCGCTCCTCCATGCAAATTTCCTCTTTCTTGTCTTTGTTAATAGAACCCCAGACACACACACTCACACACCCACGCTCACACACATTCTCACGCTCACGCACGGACGCCCTGGTGGACGTTCCCCATCCCCCTCCTAGATCATCGTCAGCCAATGGGATGCAAGCCGAAGAGATGCAGGTGCCTTCAAGGGAGTCCTGCAGAAGCTCTACTTCCTCCCCTCCTGTCCCCTCTCCTGAGCAGTAGCAGAGCTGGCCTTAGTCAGCTCCAAACCCGACAAAACATGTGGAGTCACAAGACAGCATCCCTGATGACTCCCTGGGGCAGAGCTGCCCCCCTCCGCCCCATGTCTCCAGCCCAGCCCTCCATGTGAAGGGGAAGTGCTCCCTCCCATGTTTGAGCTGTGCTTCCGTGGTCTCTGTTGCAGCAGCTGAGCCCTCTCCTGCTTCCTACCTGCTGCCCCTGTGAGACCTTGTTTCTAAACACCCTGCCCTGGCCATGGCCTCTTTGTCTTTGCAGCTCCTGGGTTCCCAGATAGATCCATGCTCGAGGTGTCCTCCTGTCCCACCAGGTGTCCAGGCTTTAACCCCCTTGTCCAACTCCACTTGCCCAGAAAACCCAGTCTGGCGACACCTCTCTCATCACTCACTCTGCTGCTTGTGGAGCTCGGGAGTTTAATGCTGCCAGAAGTTCACAAGCCCACGTTCTCACTCTGAATGTATGGCCATCAGCTTCCCTGGCCGTGCAGGATGGCAGGCAGTCCTCTCACCCTTCCCTGGGCATCTGGTCCCTCGCAGGACAGTGATATTACATCACCTCCTGTCTCCTCCAGCTTTCTTCTGCTCCAGCTCACACTCTTGGCCCAGGACCTCAGACCTCAGAGATGGGCTGAGGCAATGGCCACACCCTCCTCCCACCAATGCCGCCTGAGACACCCCCGTCACTCTGCCTTCCTTCCTTCACGCTGGACCAGGGTCCTGCTTCTCCCCAGGAACCTTCATAGTTATGTCTCTCCTTCTCCTTCATGCTGATGGACTCCTTCCAAGAAAGATTTTTAAATGGGTGTTGGGTTTCCTTAAGCAAGATTATAAACGTATATATATATTTGTATGCTACTAGTTTTTCCAGTAGGTCCCCTGTTCAGCCCACTGTTTCTCTCCCTTGGCCTCCTCCCCCCCACCCCCTACAGCCTGTCTTCCTGGTTGTCAGGGACCCAGAGCCAACAAGGTCTCTGGATTCTTCTACATCTTATATTCTGTACTTAACTCATTGGTGTAGAATTTTACAAGTAAACTCTGTCAAGAGCTTTGTGTGCAAAGAAAAGGCACAGCTCAGGAGCAACAGGACCAGTCTCAGGGAGACTGGAAGTGGTGCATGGGAACAGCCTGTGGAGAACACAGCGAGGGCACCCAAATCACCCCAGAAAACCCAGAGGCCCCCACCTTATTGAGCTCTTTGATTTATACATCTCATATTTTTTGATATTTATATTTCCTTTGAAAGAGAAAGCTTTGGGAGACAATAGAAAGCTGGCAGTGAAACTAATGCCATGCGTCCCTGCTGGGAGACCCCTGAGGAGGACAAGAGGGGCGCCTACAGGGTTTCTTCTTCACCCCCAGCCAGTTGCAGGAGCCTGAGGACAAGCCAGCCCGCAGGTGTCTATGGTCCGGGTGGGACAAAGTTTCCCAGTTCCCAGCCCACAGCTCTTCTGCATCCAAGTCCTTTGGTGGAGTGGACTTAGCATGCTAAGGGGCTAGAGCAGCATAGCCCATGCCTGCCAGCTCGCACCTGGTTGAAGGTGTGAGCTGAGCTGCCACCTTGGTACTCCCACCTGTACGTAATCGGGGCAACACAAGGTCAGGATTTGTTGAGGGAATCCACGTAAAAGCTCTTAGCCCAGTACATGTGCTAAAACATTCAGTAAATCTTGGCTGTTTTATTTTTTGCTGCAAAAGGAGAAACAAATTCACATTAGTTATTAGTCTGTGAAGCAAAACGATCAATGACAAACACAGAAGAATGAACCTGTATTATATGCCTCAGTCCTTGTGGATAATCATTTTAACAGTTGAATTGGGAAAATAGATCTTAATTTTAAAAGTTGTTTTGTTGTCCTCTGAAATGTGAGATACATTTCTCTCTTGCCCAGAATACCGATGATTTTTTGTCCCTGATTAAGTGGGCAGCAAACCCAAGCTTTATTTGTCCAAGCAGGAGAACCCTTGCCTTTCTTACTAGACTGCTCCTGCGAGGCGGCCGTCCATGACCCTCTCGAGCCGCGTGTCCACCTGCTTCTCCACGGCCTCACAAAGCCACAGTGGCCACACTGCGTGGCTGCAGTCCTCAGCCTCCCACCTCTTCGTCTGACTCGGGGCAGGGAGGATGAAGCAGGGTGCAATGTGCCGTCTCCAGCTCCACGTGAAGTGAAGGAGGCTCGCCAAAGGACCGCGAAGCGGAGACTTTAAAATAGCCTAATCCACATCCCTTCTCCTTTGTAAGTTACAAGAACAGGAAAACTGCTCCGCTGGTGGGAACCCCTTGCCTCCTGAGCCCTCCCCAAGCACGTGTGCGTGCAGCGCGTCGAAGGCGCGCACGCACAGTGTCGCGGATGGGGTCCCAGCTCGTAAATCTCCGCGAGGCAGAGACCTGGGAGTCCAGGAGCCTCCTAGCTGGAGGAGGAGGATCTCAAAACGTCTGCGAGGCTCCGGCCAGCAGGAGCATCACGGCCAAATAATGGCGCGTCAGCACTTCGAGAGCTGCTCCCCTGGGACTGAGCGAGGCCAGCGCCCTGCAAGGAGGAGGGCCTCTCACAGACGGCAGCGTGCGGCTCTCCCACGGCTCATTTGAGGGAGAATCAGGCATTTTTATCGCTTGCTTTTGAAACGTGAACTATGAATCACACGGCTATTTATTTCCTTTCTATTTCTCAGTTTATCTAAATGGAGTGGCTCTTCCTGTCATTTATCTTATCTCTCTAGTTTTCGAAGCACAGATACTAATTGTACGCCTTCCTGGACCATGGACTGAAGGTGGAACGAGAGGAAATACTTTCCAGATGGCAAACGAACACTTTTCCTCTCTCTTCAGTATTATTCTAGGAATGCAGAGTAAGCGTGTAGATAAAACATACTGTCATCAGATGCCCCCCACCCCAGTACACGTGTAGCCCCCCTCTGTATTCCTCTCTGCTTGATATTTGGATGGTCGTATTGTTTTTGCCGACACTTTGCTGACCCTCTACAAACCTATCATCAAAACTGCTTCTTTTACGACCAAGATACCGAAGCGGGTGACTGCATCCATTTGGTTGCATCCATTTGGTAGAAATGACAGAGAAGATGCACCAGAAGAAATTTATGACTAATGATCTTCTTATGGCAACACTGCCAGTGACAGGAAAGGGGGCAGTAAATTTTTGTCTCATCTCTTAGATACAAGCCTTGAAAATATTAATGCCCAGTAGTGTACAGGTTAGCAAGGGAATGAAAAGGTCCGTGGTCACTGAGGTGGTCCGTATAAGTGAAATGGCTTAACTCCCAGGATGCTAAAGAAGTGAGTATTTCAGTTCATTTAATTAGCAGAGTGACGGAATAAACGAGCCCCAGGACTGGCTTCCTGGGTGTGTGACCTTCCCATTCACCCAGGGCCTGGTGCTCCGAAGGTCCGCCTCTTGGTTTAATTCTCTGATGCAGCCAACTTGAAATCCCTCATGATTTTGCACCTTTCAGTGGATTCCACAAGTTATACAGCCAGCCCTGCCCCGCAGCCCGACTTCTGTGTCAACATTCTTTTCTGGAATCTTTGGAAACTGTACTGGAATGTTTCTTCTTTTAGTAAATCAATTATACATTGCTCGAGTTTGTAAGACAATGACTTCAACTCATGGATTTCTCTGGTGACACCACAGTGGCAGATGTGAAGGATATACTTGGTACAATTATCTTTTCTTATTTTCTTTCCACTTACGGGCTGAGCACCAATTTTGCTGGACTTAAGAATACTTGCAGATGCGTGAAGTAATGCTGAGGAGTGCTTTACAGAACCTGTGTCCTCTGGGTTCCCCAGCTTCTCTGTCCTGTTCTTCTTGTAACGAGCCTGCCTGTATCTAGGGCACCTGGTGCTGCAGCTCAAGCCCACACACGCCACCTCCCTAAGGAGGCCTCACTTTTCTTGCGAAGCCTTGTCCTCCCTCCACTGCACCCCCTTTGAAAAGGCATCTAACCCTCTACGGTTAATCAGGGAAACCAGAAATGTTATAGCATCTCTGTAATTGACACTCTTTGGAGAAGCATTCAGCTTCAGTGTGAAGTTGCCAGTTCAGGTGCTAGGGTCACGACTTGAAACTGTATAATCACCTAGATGTGACAATATCTCAATATAAAAGAGGATGTCTTACTCTATCTCCTCCAGGAAAGATGTCACTTAACCAAAACAATGAGGTTAAAATACATTCAGGCTGGTACAGATATTTGTTACAATATATTCACAATGAAAATCAAGTTACAAATATGGACCAACTGGTCCTAAGCAAGACTGATTTGATTTATTTCCTCAGTTGCTGAAATATTAACATGGAAACCGTTGCAGAAGCAGTGGGGATATAAAAATTATAGCTAACTTTTTAGATCTGGCTTCATCATTTCACACCTAAAACTCGGCCTTACATATTTCTGTAAAACAGTTTGGGTTTTGTTTTGTTTCATTTTTTGTCTGCTTATTTGTTTTGCTTTATTTGTTTTGGTGCATGCATGTGTGGCAGTATGTGTGTGTCTGTGTGTTTTGTTGTTTTAATATATATATATATATATATATTTATCTATGTGAGCAAAGGCAGAAAGGCACTTTAGGAATACTTCTATATTTCAGGGAACTTACTTGGAACTCACTTATAAAAGTTAAATAATACCTAAAATTTTCATAATACTTTTATTATTCTGGCCTTCAGACTTCAATATGAAGTCAAAACTAAAATTCATCAAGTCCCCTAATAATATACACTATGGCATATGCTTCAAATACAAAAGTGAAAAAACAAGTCTACAGATAGATAAATAGAATAGATAGATAGATGACAATTAGATAGGTAAGTAGGTAGTTAGATAAATAGAATATATTTTACTACAAATCTATACGTATATCTGTATATTCACTGCAAGTATACTAATCAGGGCTTCTGAAAATATCTGAAGCTTCTCTCAGAATCATATCTTTTTTGGGAGAGAACACAGTATGTTGGTTTTTATGTAAGATTAGGCACCATTGTTTTGTTCTCTGATCCGTGAATTATTTAGAATGATTGTTTTTTGCATTTCTAAATTTATTGAGGCTTCAGGGGAAATTTTTTGTTATTTCAGATGTTACTACATTGAGATCAAAGAAAGAGTTAAAAACGATATCATTTTTAGCATTTTCAAGACTTCCTTTATGTCTTAGGAATGGGAGTTTTTATAAATATTTTCTGTGGGAATGAAGGAATGTGTGTTTTGTGTTGTATTAGGGTTATTTATATGACAGGTCAAGCTCCTTATTTATTCAAATATGTTCTGACTCTTTATCTATCTTGTGTGTCTGTTTCTGAGAGAAATACTTTAAAATCTCTCATTATGATTGTTTATTTTTTCAGTTTCTCCTATTAATTTTACTTTATAGTTAACATTAAAATTCCACTTTATGTTGTTAGGTAGGGTTTTCTGCACGTGTGGTTTCTGCATGAATTGTTCTTTATTATTAAATAATGTCCATCCTTATCCCTAATATTGCTTTTCAGTGGATGATCTATTTTTTTCAGAAATGAACATTATGGCATGAGCCTCCATTTACTTATTTTTGACCTGGCTTACATTTCTTCATTACCTTTATTTTTAAACATCTGTATTATTAGGTTTCTCTGCACCTTGATTAAATAATTTTCTGTTGGATTTTGACTTTATCAAATCAAGAATATCTTTCACACACAAGCTTAGCCCATTTATATGAGGTATGGTTGCTCTTGTACTAAATTTAGGTCTGGATTTAGGATTTGTGTCCTCCATTTACCAGGCCTTGTCTTTGCATCTGATTGCTCCATGGCTTTACTCTTTTCTGATGAGTTTATACAGTTCTCTTTATGCTCTTTTATGGCCACTCCTGCAAGAAATTATACTTTCTCCTTCTTTCACACCACTGCTTTTTGATATAAATAAACAACCATATAAATCAGTGTAACTTTTAAAATATACGAGATTACCCACACGTGATTATTATAAAACTCTCAGAAATAAGTAACTTATAGAAAAAAGCTAAGTGAACTGTGACAGAGCTTAAACTGGATTAAATCTCCTTACAGAGCAGTTATAGAGAACTGGCAAAATTGCTAGAGTTCTCTGTGTGCTTTATTTGAGGAGGGTGAGAAGGCACTGGGTCAGGAGGCAGACAGCAGACAGAAGACACCTGCGGGAAAGAGGGAGGGAGTCCAAGCGTGCATCACCTTGGAGGCCAGGCCCACTCACATCTTGCTCCTCAAGTGTTGAGAACATTTAGGAAGGTCAGGATCACCAGCACCATGTGACCATTTCCAGTGGGGCTGGGAACAAAGGCATGGGGTTGAGAGGGAGAGAGATGAGAAAGCAGAGCACATGAGCACAGGCGTGTCCCCACGGAGTCTCACCGTACAGGGAAGCAAAGGGATAGAACCACACCTGGAATGGCCATGAAGCCCAGGAGGGTTGGCTGCTGCTTCCCTCGTTTTCACATGAGAGCTGGTGCAGCGAGCACGTGCATCTTTGGAAATGATCAGAGAGGGGACTGAGAGCTCAGATGTGTCAGCAGCTGTGAGGGTGGCCCTAGGCGGGAGCAGGAGAGGTAATGGCCAGACACTGAGGAAGTTCGTTTTCCCAGTGAAGGAAGCCAAGTCCTTCTGTTACCAAATGCAGGTCCAGCTGAAAGCCAATACTCGAGAGACAAGTGTTGGTAGGATAGGAAAATTTGCTTTATTCTGGAGGCCAGCAACCTGGGGAGAAGGTGGACTTATATCCAAAGGCCAACTCCTCACTGCCAATCAGAGGGCAAGAGCTTTCAAAGGGGAGTTTCAGGCGTGCACAGGCAGAGGGAGGGTGCTACATGCAGAAACAGTTCAGTCAGCTCTGAAATCAAAATTAGTCATGCAGTGGTCTGATCAGTAATATCTTGATTGTTGTAAGTACAGTTAATCTTCAGTTCCAGGGCTGGTTTGTTCCCATTTCCTTGAGGCCAAGTTCTCAGAATTGTGTAAGATGGTGCAGATTTTGTCGTGGTTACAATCTGGTCATCATGCAGTTAAATTCTTCCACCTGGTGAAGGTATCAGTATCTACAAAAGAGCTTTAAGAACATGACTCAGAATATAATCTACAGCCCTTGAGAAGGAACTAAAGGTCCTTGACTTTGTTGAATGGCTAAACTATTATTATTTTGTCTTGTTTGACTTTTTCTTTGCTTCTGCATTTTCTCACTTCTCTGAATAAACTCATTTTTTGGATAAAATTTTTCTACAACCAGGAGGCAGGTGGAGGACCTGGGAAGGCCCCGTAGGGTCCTGCTCCATTTCACTACCTAAGAGTGAGGGGAGGAGCAGCTGCTGCCTTGAGGGGAAGGAGAAATCAGGGTGGGTAGTGCCCTGACCAGCCATGTAAGTCTCAGGTGGGCATCTCCCTGAGAGCCCACTTAGGCCTGCAGGTCCTAAGTTGAACCCTAATTACCCAGGTCATGGGTACAGATTTGGTGGGGAGATTTGGCTTAACCAGAATTAGGATAAAAAGAAAAAAAATAGGTTATAATTCATCTCATTTCAGTGATTCACCAATAAAAATATGTGTATCCAAGAAACCCCTGGTGGTTAAGAGGGTTCACACTTTGGCAGACATGCATTTTGCCAAAATGCATGATTAGTATTTTTCAGGTACTGATTAGTGCTCAATTAATGAAACGAGGAAAACAGGTAGATTCAATTCTGGAAAGGGGGGTGGCGTCCTGTTCTTCCCCCCCAGGTGACCTCGTTTTTACCTCCATCTAACAGGGCTTAGTTTTTATCCAGTGTTCAAAGATGTGTGTTTTATTTCCCACCTGGACACCAAATGTGAATGAACTAGCAGTCAGTCTGTGGCTCAGTTCAGGAAGCAAGAACACCCACTGCAGGAGGCCACCCACATGGGCATCCCAAGGGCTTCCACTGCCCCTTTCTAGAAGCATCTAGAAGCATGTGACTCTGCCCCACAGGAAGTCTCCAGGCCCATGTCTGTACTGAAGAGCTTCGGATGAACACTCCCAGGAGTGTGGGACGTGGGAGCACTCTGCATCCTGAGGAGCCGTGTCTCAGGAAACATGACTTCAGAAGCCAGAGAACCGGGTCGTTCGTTGAGTGGACTGAAATCATCCCCAATTTGTCATTTCAGGCCAAGTTGGTTTGTTTTTCATGTTGTATTTTCCAGAGGGCAAGACCAAAGGGCAGGAAGGAGGATAGCTGTTTGAATATTGATTGAATATTGGCCAAGTATTTTGAACTATCTGTCAGTTCAAAATCAGTTATTGAAATTGAACATTCTTCTCTAGGAACCTCCCTGAAAGAGTTGATCTGCAGACATCTCTTCTGTGCCCCGTGTGTGATGAGTATCTATATCCAGGGCCTGTGTGCAGCCTCCCTGCCAGGCAGACATGGGCTCAAGCTGCCAGGGTCTTTTTGGATTAGCCCTCTCCTGAGCCAGGCATAAGGTGTCAAATATTCTGAGCATCAGTCCTAGAAAAATCACATATTCACCTGATGATTCAGCTCATGAAATCAACATCATGTGACTTAAATATAGACAGTAAGGATCAAAAAAGAAGGAAAAAGCATTTTAGACTGCTAACAAGTCCATCTACCAGAATGTCACATTGCTGTCTTCCTGAACGTACTTGAATAATATACTCTCCATATTCAGTTTAACTATAAATCATCCTATCTTATTTAACAACACCCAGTGACTTTCATTCATGAGAGTGGCATTTTTAAACAGCGTTTAGGTTTAATGGGAAGATTCACAAACTACCGTTTGTATACTTGGGGTGGGTCACACATGATAATTCAGGCCATCAGTCTGAATTTATGCTCAGAAACCAGGCATATTCTTTTTATGCTGGAAAACAGGTGACAAGTGTCCAGCTTGGCTCCTGGTACTTGACATGATATGACACTGTAATAAACTAGGTTTTTAGAGGAAGATACTTTAAGAAGACTGTCTCCCTTTGTTTTGTTTTGTTTTAGTGTATGAGAAGTCCAAGGCCATAGTGTCAGACAAAATTCCTGAACCTTCTCTTCAAAAGTAGCATGTGCCCTCCCCAGCTTTCCCAGATTCAGAAGTCAGCGTGAACATGGGAAGAGCAGGAGGGGACCCATCCTTTATTTCTTCCCTAAAGATGACCCCACAAGTCTGAATTGAGCAGGCCAAAGAGGAGGGGAGGGAAGGGCAGGGGATGGAAGAGGCCAAATGTGGCTCTCCCTTTGCTGCATCACTGTAGCCCCTCTAAGGGCTGGGTTCCTCCACCACCTCAGAAATTCTGCATCCTATGCTGGCGGGATGCTCAGCCACGCATCTGTCTCCATAGCGACCTCTGCAAAAGTGGGCACCTGACTTGTAGAGCCTCTAGAGGTTCCTTAAGATTTCAGACCAAACTTACAAGGTGGTACCACGTGGTAAAGTATGACATGGCTCCTTTCGGCTCCCTGAAAAGCTACCTGAGTCATTTTGGAAGGAAAAGTTACTTTTTTCCCACCATAATCTTTCTCCATTTTGTCTGCTTCCACACCCCCAGCACCTTAAAAAAGTTTCACTAAATTAAAAAAAAAAAATCACTGACCTTACAGGACTAGGAAATTGAACAAATGAGTATAGTGAACTCATGTAATCTTGAAAGAGCTTTAGCTTAAGAGGACGACCAAACTAATTGACTAGAATTTGATATAGGAATTTAATAATTTATTTTGCAAATCACATTAGAATTTGCTTAAGAATTCAGTTTAGTTCTGATTGACTTTTGATGTGTTGTCATCCCAAAGTCACCTATAAGCCGTGGTTTTGCCAAGCATATTCACCAGTTGTAGAGATCTTATAGCATTATTGAGGTCTAGAAGGAAAATGAGATTTATGCATTAATTTTATCACGTGGCTATGAGATTTTTTTGACAAGTATGAATATCATTACTGAAACTTAGATTTTTATCATCCGTTTTTTGGCAGTGTTTCTGCTTAAGCAGTCCTTATTTTATTTATAAAGTTTCCAATAAATATTACCCATGTTTCATTGCATCTTTGAAGGTACACATGAATTTTTAAACAATATTCCCAGAACCAAAGAGATCCTCAAATTAATTTGTTTAGATAAGCTACATTTTCAACTAAATACTACCTTCAAGACTAGACCCCATTTCAACAAAGAAATGATGCTGCAGGATGAAATAGGACCGCATGACAGCATAAATTTTTTTGTGTTCAACTTGGTTTCTTTTCCTACAGGTCCCATATAAGTTCAGGGCAAAAGACCTAAAAGAGAGCAAATTCTTAATATGCTTCTGACTGTGGTCACCAGGAATGTAATTGTCGTAATGACCACAGTCTCCTAGAATGTTTAGATTTGACTGGATCCCACGCAAGACAAGAATCCACACAAGTATCCCCCTTCTCCCTCCAGCTGCCACACTTCCGTAGCCTTATTTTACTCCTACGTCAAACAAAATTCCAACAAGAGGGATTTTTTAAAATTGTTTTGATGCATTTATTACATTTTTTAATGAAAAAGAGGACTGAAGAGAAGAATTCATTTAAATTCTCAAAATTCAACATTTACACTAAACCTAGATTTTTGCTTCTTACCTCTATTATTTTAATAGATTTTTATTCTATTTAGTAACTCTGCAGATAGTTTAAAAAGCCACTCTGTACTTTAAGGGTTACTTTGGGAAGTCACACTCCCTGCCCCACCTGCCCAGCCCACCCCCAACCTCACTGACCAGCAGGAGTAATTCAGTTACCTTGGGGTCTATTCCATTATTTCTGAAGACTCTGTGTAATTACCATTTTCCTATTTGTCGGTTTTGGAGATTACCCTTTTACCCATCACAGGAGAGGATGTAGCTCTTCTGCATCACTTTGTATCACTCTCACATCACCAAGCCCTCTCTTTACACCAACTTCCTTTACCTCCATCCTCTCAATAAGGGTATATTCCATTAGTATTCGGTGTTTACATCATTATTTATTATTCTCTGCTGTCTAGGTAGAATACACTGATGCTGTGTCCTTTTGTATATAAAATTGTGTTTTTTCTAAAAGTGAATAATTGCCTGAATTTTGCCTGCTTAGGTGTTTTTTTTTGTTTTGTTTTTTTTGTTTTTTTGTTTTTTACATAAACCCCCAAAAGATTCATGTTCACGGATTCATTTAACCAATAACCATTGAGAGTCTGCTCTGTGCCAGGCACTTGGCCAACATCAGTGAGCAACTAGATTAAAGTCTGTGTTGTGGAGAGCTTCCTGGGGGACAGACACAGTCAACAATAAGCATAGAATACTTTTTAAACAACGGCATATTTAGGAGGTGATACAAACCATGGATAAAAAGAAAAAAAAATAGAGCAAGGCAGAGGAGACTGGAGCTGTGGAGGCAGGAGGTGCAGGGTGTTGGGCAGACCTCACTGAGCAAGTGTGGAGTGGACAGGATTTGGAGGAGGTGAGGTTGTCCCATGCCTGTCCCGGTGCTTCCCACACAGTTAAACACGCCAGAGACCTCAGTTCCCTCTCCCCTGGGCATCTCATCCTGGTGCCACCATCTCTGCTCCAACCTGGGCCTGTCAATCTTGGGGCTTCCCTTGTTTCTCTAGGATGTGGACTAATGCTGTTTCTTGGTTGCCAGGACATTGTCTGTCTCAGTTGACACTGTATTTGGGAAACAGCCTCGTTCTGCTCTCTGAGAACGTGTCGGGGGAGTTGAACTTTCTGAGCCTTTGGGGATGACAGAGAGTTTGAGAGAAGAATTCAGGGGTGGAGTTCACTCTCCCTTGGAGTTTTATGGCCATGACATCACCATCTTCCTTCTCCTGCAGCTGCTGCAAAGTCTGCTACTATTCAGATTCCCAATCCTTTATTTGGGAACTGTTTGGGTTTTTTCATGATAATCTCTCCCTTTGTGAAAGCGTTTGAGTCTTTTATTTATTCCCAGGTTTCTAATGTTCATTTGTTTGCTGAGCCCATAATGGGCCCTTTCAGTTTAGGGAAAAAGAAAAGTTTAATAACCTCCCCCTTCATTCTTTATATTCTTGCCTTCTGAACTCTTAATACATTAGACTCAGGTTTTAATGTGCTTGTGTTTTCTTTTCAAATGTCCGTCTCTTTATCTTTTTGTTCTAGGAGATATTTAAAATTGTATCTTTGAGGTTTTCTACTCTCTCTGTTTTGAAATTTTTTAATATCTGACAAATGCCTTTTTTTTTCTTTTAACTTTGTTCCCTCTCTTTTAAGGCATCCTGGCCTCTCTTTCCTTTTTGAAATTCTATTGTTGCTCTTCCTTTATTTCTATCTTTTTTCTCTGTTTCCCTCTCTTCCCCCCCCCCTCTCTCTCTCTCTCTCTCTCTCCCCCCCCCCCCCACCCACCTCTTGCCCACAGATCCTTTTCCCTCTATATTCCTTTCCTCTAGTAGTTGGATGGTGGATGTTTCTCTTTGCCTTTCATGATGATGTCTTCCTCCAATACGTAGTAATCCTTCTCTGTCTAGGCATACTGAGACTGAGGCATCAAGATGCTCATTAGACATTCTCCGGGCTGAAACAGGATCCTTCAACTGCTCTGTCACTTCCCCCAGAATTATCTATTTCTCCAAAGAAGGGTCCCGTTATTAGTTGTGTGTGTTTGGGGGTGGGCCAGTATGTGTGCCCAGCACAGCAGATAAGGGGCCTGGGGCTGGGGGTCTCAGAGCTTCCCATTTTAACAGCTCCCCTGGTTCTCCCAAGTTGGCCTCTCCAGTGGGAAACCTCCTTTCTGGCCCCCTTTAGCATTAAGGGAGGCAACAGAGATAAGCATGCATACTCAGTCTACCCCATTTTACTAAAGGCATCTACCATTGTTACTTAGATTGACAACTAAACAGTCGTAAGATACTGCAACTGTACACATTGCTGTACTATTAGCAGTGGTAAATAGAAGCAAGGCAATTGAAATATGGAGGAAAATTATTGGAAATTTTTACCAAAGTCTATGGTTACATCTGTTTGTATTGAGAAGAAAAGAATATGTTACCCCTAGAGTGATCAACTCATCCCAAATGGTCCAGGACTGTCCTGGTTTTAAAACTAAAAGTCCCATGTCTGGGAAACCGCCTCTGTTCCAAGTCAACCAGAGGGGCTGGTCACCCTGACCCCTCGCTCACTGTGTGACATGAAGAATTAAATTATGGTAGAAGATGCTCATCTACTTCTCTTATAACCAGTGATATTCACCATTGGATCACTTTCAAAAGAGGAGTGGAAATGGGGATCCAGGTACAATGTCAGTACAGGAATGTTAGTGATTAGGAAGTTATGTGGAGCCAATGAAGCTGGAGCTTTAAGGCTCCTGTCAATCTCATCTAATTTCCCAGTGTTGATTTTACTATTCTTACAGGGGTTGTCCTAAATTACATAAGCTTCAGGTCTCACAAAACCTGGATCTTCCCACTGATGGTGATGATGATAATGATAAAATAATAGTACCTGGCAAGAACCTAATGCTTGCTTAAATGAGGGATTAAGTCATTCAATCCTCAGAATAACCCCAGTAAGTGGATACTATTTCTATCCCCAGGGTATAGACATGGAGACTGAGGCAGATGGGCATTGGAGATTATATAGCAAGAAAATTATCAAGGAAACACTTAAACCAACCAGGCAGTTGTTATATGTACGTGAATCAGTATGAAATTGTATTCACAACTCATCTTTACTTTATTGGGTGTGTGTGTGTGTGTGTGTGTGTGTATAACATAGAAAATAGAAGTCCCCTACATTCCAATTTTCCCAGAACAGTTCCAGTTTATCCACAGTTATCCAATTCCTTCTGTCCCACTGTAAGTATAGTGCTCCTTTTACCCTCAGAAGTGTCCTAGTCTGGATGATAAACTACTCGGTTGCTCAACACATAACCCTTGCTCTCTAGATAATCATTCATGGAAATTCGTTGTAGGACCTTGTCAGACGCACTTCTTATAACTGTTACATAATATTTTTTAATTAGTCTGCAATGAAATGTATATTATTTTAGTAAAATCTTGTTTATATAACATCCTTAGAAAGTTTTTTTATACTCTAATGTTATGAAATATTCATTCATACTCTCTTCAAACATTTTGGTTACTTTAAATATTTGACTTTGGTCAAAATAAGATTTATTTTGATATAAAAAATGAACTGAAGGGAACTACAATTTTTCTCCAATTCCCAGCAATCTGTCCCAGCACTATTTATTGAAAATTAATCTTCCGCCCACTGAGTTGGAAGGCCAGCTTTTGTCTTAGATATGATATATCCCTGTATATAATTGATAGGATATCAATTTGGATACCAGTGACATGGATAGGATATATATCCATGGATATAATTCCTTGACCGGCCCTACTGCCCTTCCCTGTTTCACTGGTTCATCCTTCTGTGCCAGAATCTTACTGTTTGATGACCGTAGCATTTGACGAATGACTTACTTTCTTGGAACTTTCCTGGCTTCTTGAATCCTTTTTTCCAGATGACCTTTATATTCATGTTGTCAAGTTGAAGAATGAAAAAGATCCCTTTTGACATTTTAACTGGTATTACATTGCATTATCAGGTTAATTTAGACAATTGAAATCTTGAAAATATGGAAACTACCTATCAGACAGCAATGTTTTCTTCCTCCTTATTCCATTTGGTCATTGGGATTTTCAAGAACAGTTCATAGATTTATTTCCGTGAGTGAATGTATTTATATTTTTCCCTGAATATTTCATAACTTTAATATTATGAGTGAAATCTTTATGCCATTATATTTTAATGAGTTATTATTTTCTAGAGTAAAATATTAATTTTGTAACCTGACACAAAAATTTTATACTTTCTAATATTTTCAGTAATTATCTTATATTTTTTATATCATAAACCAATAATGTTAATTTTAGCTTCCTTTCCTAATGTTTATACCTCTTGTTTACCCCCACCCCCAGTTTAATCCCAATGACATATGCTTCTAGAATAATACTAAAATGTGTTCTTCCTTTTTTGACTATCCCTATCGGAATACGTCTACATTTTCACAAGTAAGCTCTGGCTTTTCACGTGATAGAAGCTACCCATTGCATTTTTATTTGTTTACCTTATGGAAATGCCACTTGTTTCTCAGGACTTACTGAATTTTAGCTGATGCTTTTTCTTCCTGACATAACAGTTTTGTGGCAGACATGGAGAGATTTTAAGAAAAGATGTTGACAAATCTGTTCTATGAAGTTTGTGAGGTCCTATACATATACAGGGTAGTGCCATGATCCTACCCCCACCACACCTCGAAGGAAGCCCCCAGGACACTGTCACCTCAGGATCTGGAGCTGTAGTACCTGGGTGAATATTCCTTTGATCAAAAATATTGGCCTCTCACACACAGGTCTGTGGAGGACACTTGAACTAGGACACATTTCCATCATTCAATCAAGTGAGCACTTGTGACATTAAATTTGTGAAGAAAAGAAAAGCACATCTCATTCTCCAGCCTGAGATGAATGAGGCCTGGGATGTGTGGTTAATTGCACCATCCTTGCATTCCTATCATGAACCTCAGCAATCACTGTGTATTCTTTAATGCATTGGCAGCTTTAATTTTATAGTATTTCTTTGTGATTTTAATACATTTTGTGAGATCAGTCTGATTTTATTTGTGTGCTATTTTTTAATAGATAAAGTCTTGTAGTCATTATTTCATCTCAGTTTGCTTCCTGTTTTTAGTTATTTAATGTTTCTCTACTGTTACTTTTCTAGCTTTTGATTTATGGCCTTCTCTTTTTCACCCCACTGTTTATTTAGGAAACATACCGTATATTTCTTAATCTACTTTAGTTACCTATACTATTTAAAATCATATACTTCAGCATTCTTTTCTGATTTATCAACTTCACAAATTAAAACTATTAAAAACCTTACTGGGTGAAATAAGATAATTAGTACATTTCTACTTCTTTCATTCTCTGCTCTTCACACTTCAGTTCATGCTCTAATCTTTGTTTTAATTGCTTGCATGTTTCTCATTTCAATTTAGCTTTAATATTATTTTTTTATATCATGTATCTCTATCATTTCAATAATGATAGCATGTTAATTCTGTGTTACAATCTTGACCACAGTTGTGGTCAAGCTTATTGGTTAAGCTAAATTGTCTGTTTAAATGGATCCAGTGGCCTCACCTGTCTTTCCATACAATAACCTTCTCATTCTTGAGTTTAATAGTTTAATTTTTTTCCTGGTTAGCAGGAGTGTGTCTCAAGGAGAGTTTTCAAGTCAGATAATTAAATCATGAATTTCCTCACTCCTTGCTTATCTGGGAGTGTCCGTCTGTTGCTTCTCTTCCAGCTGCCTTTCATGTCATCCTGTCATCTTATCTCTTCCTTGATGTCTTGCTTCATAGAATTCTTACTCACTTCTAATTTCCTGACAGTGTAATCTGTTTTGTAAAATTGGTTTTGATGAGTAAGTTTTCTTTCAGAATATTTCATTTCCTTAGTCTCTCTTTTGAGTGGTGTGTATCTCTTCTGCATGTGCATTTTGGTGGACAGAGGGTTGCTCTACAGTCTTCACATAGGTTCCAAGTAAGGTTCCTTTTTCTCAGTTCAGTTCTGATCAAGGCATTTGCACAAAAGTCTTTTATACACCAAAAATGGAGCTGATCTCCTTCCTCCCAGCCTTGTTCCTGTGGTGTAGTTTTCCCAAGTGCTTTATGGAGCAAATCTGAATGATTTGTGATGTGAGTAATGCCTTTATTTTGATTCTTTTGATATGTTCACAGCTTCTTAGCCATTTATTTGTTCTGGGAAAGGAAAACAAATAAATGGCTGGGAAAAGGAATCTCTTTCTTGCCTTACACCATCTTTCCCAAAATCTCCACCATGATTTTTTAATTAAAAAAAAAAAGAGTTTCAGAGACATGTGCTGTTTTCAAAATAAAGCTTTCAAAGAGTTTTCACACCCGCCAAACGGTTGTGTGGCCTACCTGTGGCTATTAGAGACACTAACTCAGAATCTGGTCTATTGATCAGCAAGAGCATTTTTTTTTTTTTACCTCTATAGACAATGCTACCATCCTGACTGCAGCAAAGGATGTTTGTGAAATTTTCTTCAGAATTGGCAGTTTTCCACACTGCCCTAGAGGCCACTGTGACCCATATTTGTGACATACCTCCAGTTGGCCTCTGAGTGGTGGGTCTCACTCACAACTCCAGGATCCTGGTTCCACCACCTGCTCCCACATATCCTTGAGCACATGAGTTAGTATTTCTCCACCTCAGTTTCCCATCTCTGAAATGGGCATGAAAATCATAACTGCCATATAAATTTGTTGTGAGAATTAAAGAGTTAATATAGATAAAGCATCTCATTAAATACTAGCTGCCATTACTAGTATTGGAACTAGTATTGGAACTCAGTAGACTTGGAACTAGTATTGGAACTCAGTAGACTAGAGGGACCTTGGCATTGGATTCATCAGTCCAGGTTGTCTGGCTATAGATTCCTCAGGACTTGGAATATATATTGGTTTCTTTAGGGCCATGAAAACTTCCACAGCCTGGCCGATGTCACTGCACACCTGTTAAACTGGGGTACACGATGAGCTGTACACGGGACTCTGCATGCAGCTGTCCACTGGCCTCAGCATTTTCTGATGCCTTTACTTGTTCTTCCTCAGGAGACCCTTTTCTTTAGTTCAAAGAAGTGAATTTTCCACCGATTTCTATCCCGTGTCTGTGGACACTAATGCAATTCTCTCGTGGCTACTTGTGCATATGTAGACCTTACATCATACAGGCAGTTAAAGAAAGACATCACTGTACTGTCTAAACTGCCCAGACACCGTTTCCATGTTCTGCATATTATATTTTGGAATAAATTATCATAAATGCTACACTGGTTGGCCGCTGTCCCAATTTGAGTCGTTTAAACTAGCTGAGTTAGAGAATGAAGTCTTTACATGTGGGGTTTCTCTCTGCATCAACTCATTGTAAGACTATTAAGCATATGTGAAACCTTTTAAATACAAAAGAGTGTTTTCTTATGTCTATATAGATAATGTAAATACCATTGAGTTATTAGGCTCTTTTTCAGCATAGGCTAATCAAGCATGCTGATTGTAATACAGCAAGTATCATTAATGAGACACTGGGATAGTACATGCCTTTTCATATTCCCTTAGTCTTTGTGCCTCAGCATTTTTAACGGGGTCGGGGGATTAACTGGGAGATTGGGATTGACGTATATATACTATGATGTGTAAAACAGATAGCTAGTGGGAACCTGCTGTATAGCACAGGGATCTCAGCTCCGTGCTCTGTGACGACCTAGGTGGGTGGGATGGGGGGTGGGAAGGAGGCCCAACAGGGAGGGGATACGTGTATACATAAAGCTGACTCACCTCACTGTACAGCAGAAACTAACAACATTGTAAAGCAACTATACTCCAAAAAAGAGAAAAGAGCAGTGGATCATATAATATTTACAACACAATTCATCTGATAAGTTTTGTGATGTTATATCTGAAGCTTTAGATTAGGAAGCTTATTCCAAAGGATAAATCAGTATTTAACTAAATAATTATTTAGTAACTAAATAGCAATATTATTTAACTAAATATTCTTTAAAGTGTTATAACCTTTCAGTATTTACAAATACGTAAGACCCACCTGATGGGAAGCAATTCAACCAATGAGTACCTAGGACTTAGTAAGAAAATAAGAAAGAACTGATCTGCAGTGTCTTGAAGAAGAATGAACACGACTCAAGAAGGTAGTTTCCCGGGGATGAGAGCCAGAAGGTTACATAAATATTGTTCTACATACTCTGTGTGTTCATTTCCTGGATCTGATTAATCTCCTCAAAGTGCTACGGTGAGAAGTCCGTTCCTGCAGAGGATGGAATGGTTCCCGCCTTATGGAGAAAGAGGACTCCAACATCAAATATTACCCACACATTCTTGGCAGACGCCCGGCCTAATGGCACCCCATGGTCAGAAACATCATCACAGCATGGGTGCCTTCATACCTGGACCTCAGTTTAGAAGCTGTTTGACAGCTTAACAGATAAAACTCAGAGATTCTTTGAAATCATTGTCAAGTCAGATCCTGCCGTCATCTTGTGGAAACTACAGTAAATATTCGTACGTCTGCTGTCATTTCTGTCCTTTACTTTTAAATTATTTACCGAGAAAACTCTCTATGTAGGTTTATGCCTCATATTCCCCCATCATTCAGTTGTCATTACTGCTTTCATAAATTAAAAAAAAAACAAGGAAGGAACTGAGTTTACCAGTTTTGTTTAGTTTTAGCACACTAACCACTCAGAAAGCTCTGTGGCTACTTCGTGGACTTGGGTTGTGTGACCCTATGACCACGACCTTCTTAGTGTCTCTTATTACCTTCCAGCAAAGAATGCGATCAAGGCTCTGGACAGGATATTGACGTTGATTTCATCCATGGTGTCAGTGTGCTTGCGGATTTGCTCTGTGTAAAATATGGATTTGATCTGCTTCTTTGGTTTCTCTCTTAAAACCCAATGGATTTATGGCCATTCCTGGCAACCCTGGTACATAAACCCTCTGTTGATGGTAAGTGACCAATCCCACGTGGCCCAGACCCCTGCAGCACCCCGCCCTGGTCGAGGGAAGAATCCTCGGGAACTGAGTGGCTGTGGTCTGGCTCAAACTGTCCAGATGTGCTGGACAAGGCCACCTGGAAAGCTTTCTTAGAAAATTGACTCCTGTGTTTGGAGAAGATGATTGCAAAGTATTTACCTAGGAGTGAAGATCCAAGAAACCCTACAGCAAAAACACCAGAAAAGCCTGACACTGTAGGAGTGATGCCATCATTTTAAAATCCTTCCATAAAAGGAAGAAGCCACCGTGGGGAGAGTTCAACTTCTGTATTAGAACAAGAAACTGACATTCCTTCCGAGGAGAACAAGGATCCAAGGCAAGTGAGTCGGCACAAAGTTCTTAGTGAATCTTCCATGACTTAAATTACATTTTGCACCTTGAAAGATGAATTTAACCATCTCCTATGGGAAGGTCATCCATTCTAAAAGAAAGAAAAATGAACCTAAGCCAGTTGTGAAATGTTTAAATCCATGTTAGACACAGGCTTTCCCTAGAGCATCACTAATAGGTTTTCTTGAGAAGCAGGAAAAGATATTACAGTTGTTACAGAAAATCTGGATGTCGTGGTGACTAAGGGAAGACCATGGACCTAACTGAATATTTTGACACTGATTCAATAGTGAATCATCACAGATGTCTCAAAAAACTGTTCTGTACGGTAATTAGTCATAAAGTAGAAATACACAATTTTACCAGAGTAGTGAATTCCACACTTACATGTGTGTGAAAGAAATACACAGAAAATTTGCAGCTATCCAATTAAGATATATAATGCCCCCCAAATGCCTGAATATATGCATTTATCTTAGGATGGTTTATTGCTAAGCCACACTGGATAACTGTCTCATTCGACTTCCTCAGCTGAAAAGCCCACCTTGCTGAAGCCTTGACTCACTGAGCAGCAGCAGTACAGAAGGACGGGTGGGAACACGGCTCTCTGCATGTCCCCCCGGCCTTGCGGCTTACCAGCTGTGTGACCGTGACCATCTAGGACCTGAGTGGCTGCATCAAAGGCTCTCACCATCTCTGGGCCTCGGTTTCCTCATCTGTAAAATGAGAATTCTAATGACGCCTCCCTGGCATTGTTAAATGTGTGGGTGTGTGAGTGTGTTAATCCGCATAAGCATTTGGAAGAGCTTGGGGCACAAAGCAGGCATCATGTTTGCGTAGAAAGGGACCCAGAGTGTGTCTAGGTCCTGAAGCTGGACTCTGGGCTCGAACCGTGGTCCACACCGCTTGTAAGACCTTCCTGAGCTTCACCTCCATCCTCTTGGAAATGAAATAAAGAATAGCACCCACCTCACTGGAGCTCAGAACAGCTAGGAGTTCACAGCTTTCCAGAGCCTGGCTTGGCTGTACCTTCGCTGAAGCACTGGCCGTCCACTTGCCCCTTCTTGCCACATATGAAGCCATCTGCTTTTGGCCTTATCCTCTCTTTAAGATTTACAACTCTTCTGCTAGAACTTCAAGATTTAGCATGTGGGACTGGGTGTTTTTATTGTTAACTTCTGTCTCCCACAATATCCCACTCCTCCCAGTAATCTGCTTTGGCTGCACTCAAGCTAGGTCTAAACCTCCGACACACCGACTTTATAAAGCCATTCTGGCCATTGTAAAAATACCCACCGCTTCCTGGTTTCTGCAGATGTGTGCAATCCTATTCCTCCTAAGTGGAGCTGGTTAAGTTTGGGGCTGGCAAACTATGGTCCCGGGGCCACGTGGAGCCCACCACCCGATTCTGTAAATAAGGTTTTATTGGAACACTTCTTGCCCATTCATTTACACGCTGCCTCTGTCTGCCTTCTCCCTGCCAGGGCGAGGTTGAGAATTTAAAATTGTGTGGCCACCAGCCTAACATACATATCTGGCTCTTTAGTAAAACGTTTGCCAACTCCTGGGCTAGATGAAAGCATTTTTTCAGCAAAACAAGTGTCTTAATAGAAAATGGTGACTCTATTTTCTGTCACCCATTTTCAGGGCAAAATTAGTGTTAATGTTATCACAGCGACATAGTCCGACACCAGCATCTCACCCTGCAACCTCAGAAGCTTCCGGATGGGTTTCCACCACCCGTCTAGCTCCCCATCTCTTGTCCATTCTGCAAGGGCCAGGCTCTTTGTCAAATACAAACCCGACATAGACACTCTGCTCCGTCAAGCCTGCCATGCCCCTCCATTGCCGTGCGCCTGGAACCCAGATCCCATTGTGTGGCCCCAGGATCCTCAGGGCCAGTCCCATCAAGTGCTCCGTCCTCTTGATCCCCGATCCTTGGTTACTAGGGCTTCTTGCCTCGCCTCCACCGGCCCTCCCACCTTGGCTTTCTGCAGCATCTATCTTAATGCTCACCCCTCTTAGGGTGTGTGTGTCCATCCCTTTTCACAGTTATTCTTGAAGACCCACCAGATCCAGAATCGGGTCTGGCTGAACCACACGCCCATGTGCATGGCCCGTGGGCTGCATGTCCGTGTTTGTTAAAAGGTGACCTGCATTCACTGTGTCACTTCGGCAAAGGGAATGCATGGAGTGGTGTGAAAGTGTTCCACGCAACATGTGTCAGGGGAATGTGAAGCTGGGAAACCACAAGTGACCTTGTGAGTCTGCAGTCAGGCTCTGGAGAAGAAGCAGGACCTGAGGTCAATTTTCCTGGGATGTGAGAAAGTTGCCAAAAGATGCCTCTGAGGGGTCACAATGTCCTAGTCATGTTTCATGGGTGAGGAGTATTTCCTGACGTTGTTTGCTTGATGATGGCAGTGGACACATTCCTCGCTCAGTGAGGGTGAGACGTAGCCTACAGACGCTTAGGAATTATTGCTTCTTATGGCTGTTTGGTCCCAATTTCCTCTCTCCTTTTCTTCACTCTTGTCCTTTGTATGAGGAGCAGAGGTTCAGGGGGAACACTCCTATCAGAACGAAGCCTACAGACCTTTCCTTCTTGCTACTTCCTCTTTATCACAGAACAGTCTCTCTCATTCCTTTAAAATGTGGAATTCTCATCGAGATTTGATTCTTGCCCTCCTTGCATTGTGATTTCTCCTGTTGAGCCCTGTCAGAAAGGAGCTAACTGAAGAGAAACACCAGGCTGGGAGAAGGAGTGAGTGAGCCTCATGGTGCAGGCTTAATTAGTACTCTGGACTTAGTACTCTATACTTAGTACTCTGTGCCTAGTGCTCTATACCTAGTACTCTATACTTAGCACTCTGCACCTAATACTCTATACCTAGAACTCTGTGCCTAGTACTCTGTGCTTAGTACTCTATACCTAGTACCCTGCACCTAGTACTCTGTGCCTAGTACTCTATACCTAGTATTCTGTGCCTAGTACTATGTGCTTAGTACTCTATACCTAGTACCCTGCACCTAGTACTCTATACCTAGTACTCTGTGCCTAGTACTCTATACCTAGTACCCTGTACCTAGTACTCTATACTTAGTACTCTGCACCTGGTACTCTATACCTAGTACTCTGCACCTAGAACTCTATACTTGGTACTCTACACCTAGTATTCTGAACAATCAGTATCTGGGGGGGAAGAGAAGGAGCACAGCAATGCAGCAGGTTCACCTGGGTGGTGAACTGTGTATTCTAGGAAATGGAGCTGACAAGGACTTCAGATAGTGAAGGAAGCACATTCATGTTAGCAATGAAACTAATTTTTCCTAGTCTCAGAATGGAGATTGGCTTTTATCAGACCAAACCCAGGAGCAAGGGGCCAATGTAGAGTCCATTCAGATGAGAAATGACAAAAATCTTGTACTAGTCTGGGTCCTCAGAAAAACAGAACCAGTAGGGTGTGTGTGCGCGTGTGTGTGTGTGTGTGTGTGCGCGCGTGTGTGTATGTGTGTGGAGAGAGAAATTTTAAGAAATCAACTGATGTAGTTGTAGAGGCTGGCACATCCCAAATCTGGAGACCCAGCAAAGGGTCAGTGCCATGGTTCAAGTCCAAAGGTCGTCTGCTGGCAGAATGTTCTCTTCTTCTGGGGAACCTCAGTCTTTTGCTATTAAGGACTTCAACTGATTGGGTGAGACCCACCCACATTATGGAGAGCGATCTGCTTCGCTCAAAGCCTACAGAGTTAAATGCTTACTTCATCTAAAAAACACCTCCCCAGAAACATCTAGAATAATGTTTGAGCAGATATCTGGGTTCCATTACCCGGTCAAGTTGACACATAAAATGAGCCATCATAGACCTGGATTTTGTCAGATGTGCAGGAGGGAGCAGTTTTGCTGGAGAAGAGGGAAGTAGAATCTATGATTTGGGGAGATGCAGGAAGGGTGGAGGATGGAAGCCAGGAGGGGTTCCACCCCCTGAAAGGGCATGCAGGGCAGAGGAGTGAAGGTGGGGACTGTCGTCTCCGGGTGGCCATTGCACCTCAGGTGGAGATGCTCTGTGGTGGAGATGCAGGGCTTTATATAGGTGAGGCACTTATGGGGGATTTGGGGGCTCTCACCAGAAGGAAAAGATGCTCTCCTTCAGCCCTCTGAAAAAAACAGTAAATTAAAGGAAACTCATTTAAAAATAACATACATACACATACACCTTGAACCTTTATTTTCACTTAAAATACATACATGCGCCCATTTGCTAATTTTTTTTTTTTTTTTTTTTTTGGCTGCATTGGGTCTTCGTTGCTGCATGCGGCCTTTCTCTAGTTGCGGTGAGCAGGGGTTACTTTTCGTTGCGGTGTGCGGGCTTCTCATTGCAGTCGCTTCTCTTGTTGTGGAGCACGGGCTCTAGGCTTACCGGCTCAATAGTTGTGACTCATGGGCTCTAGAGCACAGGTTCAGTAGTTGTGGCGCACGGGCTTAGTTGCTCCACGGCATGTGGGATCTTCCCGGACCAGGGCTCGAACCCATGTCCCCTGCATTGGCAGGCGGATTTCTTAACCACTGTACCACCAGGGAAGCCCCCTGCTAATTCTTTTAGTTATAGCCAAAGCTTATTTTGAGTAGGAAGATGCCTATTAAAGATCTAAGTTGATTACTTGCATAAAATATGCCCAATACCCATGATGTTCAGTATGAGTTTCTTGACAGAAGGCTGAAACTCGTCCTATTCATCCAGGTGCAAAATCATCTTAAATCTTTCATTTTTTCTTCATAGTTTACTTTTCTCTCAGCCACACCTAAGCTGAGAGCAATTCCATTTAATGACTGAGCTCTACTGAGTCATTCCAAAGATTCAGCTTAGTTTTCATAGAAGCAAGTGTCTCGTTTTCCATGCTCATGTTCCATTGAGCTACACCAAACTAATTATATTACACAATTCCTATAACAAGTTCAGCTGGCAGAGGCAGATTTGAGGGCAGGCTCAGCTGCTTCCCCGTGTGCCCACTGTCGCCAGGTGGTAGCAGAAGGATGTTGACAATGTGGACAAGGCTGGCTCTTCACCCCACCTGGCACTCAGCATGGTGTGGGCAGTGGCCTGGGGGTTTTGCCAATGGAGAGGCCCAACTGTCTGACAGGTCAGTTCAGAGTAGAGAGCTGCTCCTGAGGCTAGAAATGAACCCATGGCAGGAAGGCATTCATCCAGGTGGTGGTTCAGAGAAGAACAGATGTAGAGAATCCCTAGGACAGGCACTAATGGGGGAGGATCCCCCTGCTCTGTTCTCCTGGGGGCAGACATTGGAGGAGTCTCACATAGGAAGTTATATTGGTCCTTCCCAGTGGAAAACCAGTTGACTCCCTAGAGGGCAGGGTGGTAGAAGAGGGGTCTTTATAACCTAAATGGTGTCCTCAGCTATGAATGCAATCATTGTCACGACCTGCCATGCCCAAGCGAAATGTACATTACCGAAGACCTTGCACCCCATGAAGCCATCCTTGGGTAGGAACTGCATCTCCCCAGCTGTCAAGCTGTGTTGTTTGGGAGGATTGGAAGAGTGTCAGCACTGGACCTGTTTACCTTTACTTCTCAGAGCTCATCATTTTGAGGTGGGAAGGGCCAGCGCAGGAGGAAGCACCTCTGGTCCATCCCAGCTCCTCAGCCACTTTGGTGTTGGGGGGTCTTTCTTCCTGAAGGAGCCTAAGCCTGCATGAATTGCACTCCCGGAAGCTCGGGCGCTGGGTCTGGGGCCAGGCACCTGCTCCAGATCAGTCTTTAAAGCCAGGAGGGCTGTGCAGAGCAGGGGCAGCTGGACCAGGGGGCTGCTGGGCGATGGGGTTGCCTGGGTGGGCTTTTCACATTTGCCTATGACAGGGAGTGAAGGATGATGCCTCCTGCAGAAGAACCCACTCACCAGGCTTTTCCCCTGATGCTTTAATGGCACATCTCAGTTCTTATAATCGTTAAAAATAACATCAGTACAACTTTAATACAAAGGAGGGAGCAAAGGCACTTACCACCTTCAAAAGCCAGAGCGCTGGACTCTCCTGAGGAGCAGGTGTCCCATTTCTCAGAGTGTGTTCCCAACCCTGATGGTCATCTCGGCCACCAGGCTGGGGAAAGAGGGCTTTGTAAAAATTCAGATTTTTGACCCTCAACCCCAGATTTGTGATTCCTGCAGAATGGAGGAGAGGCCAGGGATGTGCAGATGCTTGAGGGGCCCGCCATGCAGCTGTGGTTGGGGAAACATGGTCTCAGCCCCAGGCTAGGTCACAGGGTCCTCTCAGCCCCTTGGTGCCATCCTTGGGCACGAGAATTGGAGATGTTAAACTTGTTAAAGTGGAGGGAGGTACCGCCTACCCAGTCATTACTCAATTTCAGTTGCAACTTGGCGTAGATTGCTAACTCGCCTACCTGTGTGCAGTTACCACCTGAGTTTTTTTTTTTTATCCCATAGCAGAGGGGTTTGTGATACAAAGAGTTGGGTACTGAGTGGATGTAAAAGAGGAGTGAGAGGGGGTTGCCTTCCCCACGTTGAACTCTGATGATGGGAAAGATGTTTATTCTTTCCAGAGCGGGGATGAGTCCTGAGGACAGTGCTGTGGGGGTTCCCTGCATCCTCTTTGCATCTTCCACTCCCTCTGTGACTGTCTTTGCTTCTTGGGCTGCCATTTCCCCATCCGTAAAACACAACCAGAAAAGCAGACCATTTCTGCAGTCCTTCCCAGCTCTACTGGTCAGCCTCTTTTTTTCCAATTTTCCATGGAAACCAGATGGAGGAGCAGCCCCACAAAGAACCAGCCCTTCATTGTCCCTCAGAATCTAAGGACTTCCCTTTCACCTTCTATGAGCTGAGGGTTTTCATTTGAGCTAATGGGGTGCACACACCCTCCGTGGTCTGCAGAGAAGAACCTTCAGATGAAGGATTTTTGCTGAAACAGGGAATTATTGGGGCTGTCTGCAACAGCGAGGTAGGTTTCTTTCACCTGTGTGTCCCTCATAATTCCATTTCCCCGCCTCCCATGTGTAAATGAATCCTACTGATTCTTCTCAAGATAACATCCGATGACAGGACAATGAGACAGCAAAATCTGGTAAAAAATTAATAAAAATCTCCATGTCTTTGGCTTCTCACAGTCCATAAAATTAACACCCACCACACCTCCTTTATGGGGAGCTTTTGATGTCCTGCAGTTTGGCTCGATGTGAGTCAGCAAAGAAATGCCGCATTTAAAGCCGAAAATTTACAGTCCTGTGTCTGGCTCGTTATAAATCTCTCCTTCAGTTTCACATCAAACAAAGTAGTTTAACTTTCGAGGCTGAACAAAATGAAGTCACTGTCAAGCTGCAGGCTTCCAAGTGCTGATGGCAAGAGCTTGGCTTCCCGATCCAGGTCCCCTGTTTCCTGAAGTCTGGCCCCGTCCTTGCCAACCAGTGGTCAGCCATGGACTTTCCCTTCTGAGGTGATGGTGGAGGCCAGTCCCCAGCATTGCTTCTAGAAGAATGCGTCCAGCAGACAGTCGGAGGGTTCAGAACATCCCTGCAAACAGGCTGTGGTGGAGGGGGATGCATGTGTGTCCGGCGTGTTGCTGTCACTTCTAATGCACTTACTACTGGACCCCGGGAGGATTTGCTCCAGACGTTAGAGTGTAAGCACAGAGCGCAAGCTGTTTGTCCAGGAACTCTGCCCCACCGACACCGTTCACTTACACATTTGGTTACCAAGATCGTTGGCCCTCTCAGAGCTGGATTTCTGCCCTGGAACTTGCCTGGAGTGCAGCTGGCATCCTACGATGCTGATGAAACATCCTTAGACATAGACCAATAATTCCCCAGTCAGCAGATGGACCAGGCCAGCTAATGGCCTGTGCGTGGCCCGCTGCCAGATGGGCTCAGGAATCAGCTTCTCTCCCTCCTCGTCCTCCCAAGACCTCTGATCCCGGCTGCTGTGCTTTCCGCTCACAGCCTGCCTGTCCTCTTTAAGTTAACTTCTTAGCTGGCTTTTTTTTTTTTTCCCCCTGTGGCTAAGGCAGATTTTTCAAACTGTCATCTGTTTATTGTTGGATGTGCACTGTTACCTTGGAAACAGTTCATTTAGATGAAAAGCGTGGTAAATCTCAGATCACCTATACATGTGACGGGGCTGTAGTTTCATACAAAGACAAGGTCCTTCTGTCTTCAAATCCCACACGCTGCCCTGCCCGTAGGGCCGCAGTGGCGTCTGTCATAGGCCCTGGGCCACTGAGTGTGGAGCCTGTGAATGTCTGTGTTTATAGTCACAGAGGATTTTAAAGATGATGTCGGAAAGTAAAAGTGGGCGATTTGATTAAGTACAGCCTACCTGAAGGTTGTGCTGGATACACTAGCACGTGAAGGTCGTGACTGACCGATGTGGGAGACACCTTGTAATCGGAGCTGTGTCTGAATGTTGTCCTTCACCCTGTCCAGCTCGCACCTCCCTGGAACTAAATCCAGCTGTGAACGTGGCCTTCTCTAGGTTCAGGCTGTGACCCGGGTTCTGCCCCGTCATGACTCCTTGTGTTTATTGAGTTAATGAAAGACCGCTCCGCAGAAGATCAGAAGTTATTCCTCAAAATGGAATTGGCTTAGTGCTTCATCTTGAAACTTTGAAGAGAACAGAAGAAGAAACTGAAACCGAATTCCAAACTGAAGGGAACAGCTCCTAATGCTGAATCCGTGACAGCCCTGGGCTGGCCGTGGGTGATGGTCCGCTGTGAGCCTCAGGCGCTGGTCCCCACCGAGGGTGGCCTCTGAGCCTGAGTGGCAGTTACAGCACCGTGCCTGCCTGGCGGGGGAGGGGGTGGTGCTTCATGACAACGTATTTCACTAAACCAAATACCCTTGTTGGGAATTTGTATTTTCAAAGGAAACATTAAATAACCAAAACCAAAACGTTATTATTATTTTTTTTTTATGAGGAGGTGAAAGTCATTTTCTGATAAACAAATAATTACTGTTGACAATTAGGGATGTTGAATATGGAACAGATGGTGCCAGGAAATTCTGCTCAAACTGTTGAGTGACAACCATAAATTCCACCACCTCTCCTGGCAGCACTGAGGGCTGTAAGGGTGAGCCCCAGGGGAGCCCTCAGCCAGGGCAAGTACTGTGGTGGCTGCGTAGCTGAGTCCTCCAGATCCTGCCGGGGAAACATGACTGATTTGGGTTATACCATCCACCTGCTTTGTTCCAGATGGCAAACTTGAAAAACCAGAACAAAGCAGGACAAGTATGGCCACTGGTAGCTACCCAACACACCTTGTTCTGCTCATGGAACCCTCAGACGTCAGCACAGAAGCTTGCATGGATTTCGACTCTTCCATAAGCTGAAATCAAGACATTTCCCCAGAGCTCTTCCTGCGAAACAAAGCAGACACTTGGCATTTCCAGATGCTGTGTGAACGATCTTTGCTCAGGACCACTTCTTAATGATGTGCAGAAGAGAAGGGCAGAGAGTGGACCAACCCAGTTGGAACAGCTTAAGATGGTGGAGATAGAGGACTTAACTCAGGGGTGTGAAAAGCCTTGGAGGAGCCAAGACGCCTTTGCACACCAATTATAGTTTATGAGGCTGCGGGGTTGAGAGAGCAAACTTAAGAAGTGGGAGGAAACATAAAAACAACAGAAAAGCAATGGAGAAGATCCAAATGCAGACTCATCACAGCCAGGAGGCCAAAGCCCATGTTTCATAAGGGTTAGGCATAATTTCCGTGGTTTAACATGATATTAAAGAACGCTAATCTTGTTGACATTGAAAAATGGAAGCATTTCCACGGTTGATAGAGAACAGTTCCTACAAACTTGACATAGTTTATTATTATATGAGTAAAACTTTGCATTCTTTTTAAATAATTTTCTTAGAAATATAATAGAGTCTGTTCATGAGAAACACTTGGTATAAAATAGTTCAAGGCTTCTACAAACAAAAATAGGTAAAAATATCATGGTACACCTCAGGGTAAAGGCACCAGGTGATACTGCAGGGCTGCTGAGAGCCCAGGCATGGCAGGGGGCAGATCCTTTCCACTTCCCATCCAGGGGAACTTTCACAGGAGTCCAAAATCTGGCTCTAAAATGATTTGGGTCACAGACCCCTTTGAGAACTTGAGGAAACATGCTGGTGGTTTGCTCAGCAATCTTGGAGGCATGGTCCACCTAGAACTTGTAGGATTTCAGGTGTCTGTGGATCTCCTGGTCCTTTATGCCTTTATTTCCTTATTTAGATATTCATCTACTCAGTCTGGTACTGCAAAATATTACAGACTCTGAAAATATGTTCATGGAAGCTTTTCAGGGTAAGAAAAATGTTTGTTTTAGACATTGAGTTATAAAAATGTTGAATTTAAAAGTTGCTCATACTTCCCTCAATCATGTTAAAAAAATAACATATATTTACACACACACACACACACACACACACACACACACACACACACACACAGAAAGCACCTGAATCAAAGGTGAGGAGCTAATGAGGAATCATTGTCCCCGGGAGGAGGGATGGTGAGTACTTTCCTCCTCCCTTGTGTTTCTCCCCACGTAACCCGGTGCACACACTCTGTCCTCACAGAATCTCTTCTGTTGGTACAGCATCTCTGAGAGGCCCCTAGTGAGCTCTCGGCCAGGCTTTCTGGACACTGCTTTGCATCCTCAACCCAAGTGTGACTGTCCAGGCACCCTGTGCCTGGAGAACCAGGCATCTTCACAAATCCTGTCTTCCCTCCAGATTCAAGAGGAAATCTTGTTCTATCAGTTCACACTCAGAAATGCTGTGGAACAGGACACAAGTTTTCTGCTCGGGGCCCTTGAGCCCTCCTCCTAGACTTGGCCGAGGCAGAGCCTCACGACAGCTTCCTGGGCCCTGCTGTCCCTCGATGTCCCATCACGCTGACAGCTGGACACATCGCCAGACCCTGCTCCACCTGCAGGGGTCACGCTTCTCTGTCTGAGGGAAGGAGATCACGGCTTTTCCTTTCTCCTTGGGGATGATTTTTAACCACCACCGACACGGAGCCCCATGGGCCCTGAGTTTTCTGTAGAATTTTCAAATGTTGCTTACACGCCCTGAACAGGGAGACAAATATGAGTGGAAATCAAGTCCTCTTAGAGTCCAAATGGCAAATGGCCGTCTCCCCGGGACCCAAGGACGTCCGTCCAAATGGGTACTCCTTACTGGACCGCATCTCACCTCCCGGCTCTCCCGCCCCAGACGGGCCCCACCCTGGCTGTGCCCTCAGCCCTCCTGCGGGTGGACTTGTGCAAAGCTCTGGGGACACATGCAGGCTTATCTGAGAGCAAATGGTGATGCCACGGGGCTGAGCTGGACCCAACATCCCCACCTCCATCATCTGCCGACATGCCTATCGACAAAGAATGCTTTTACAGTCAGAAGAGAGAGAAACAGGGCTGCTTCGAGAAACATCCTCGAGCATCAGCAGCTGCTAACAAATTGAAAGAAAGACGAGCAGACATTATAGGTCTCCTGCTGGAAGTCATCACTTTTAAAGTAATCACACAAAACAAACAAACAGACAAAAAACCCGCATCTGACAAAGGCATTAGATCCACCTAAATTACAGGAAGTGCAGAGGAGCATACTAAGTGATACCACAGAGATGTAACTTGCAAAGTCCTGAAATCAGCAAAAAAAAAAAAAAAAAAAAAAATGGAGACGCAGTAAGGTATGCAATCTTTCTGTCACAGATAAATGGAATAGAAAAATAAATGAGATTACAGAAGAACCTACAGACTAAAAGAGAAGAAAGACACATCAACCAATTGCAAACTATGAGCTTTATTCAGATTCTGACTCTGACGAGCGATGAAATTTTGACATTGACGACATACTTGGGAATGGAACGCTGAATATTTAATGGGGATTATCGTTAAAAATTTTAGATGTCACCATGGCATTGTGGTTATGTTGAAAAATCTAAGACTCCTTATCTTTTAGAGATGTGAATTGAAATATTAATATGTCTAGAATTTGCTTCAAAATGCTATAGGGATGGGGGCATAAACTGATCATCTTTGGAGCTGAGTGGACACGGAAGGCCTTTATTTTTGTACAAGTTTGAAATTTTCTTTAGAAAAAAGTTTTCTAAAGAAAAAAACTTTCTTTAGAAAAAAGGGAACAGACACACTGTTGAGGGGAGTTATTTCCAAGTACAAGTGAACCCGAAAGCCAAGGGAGGGGAAGCATGACCACCAGGAATGCTAATCGTGGAAGTTAGAAGGGGTAGGGGCTCAGGGAGACTGCCTGGCAACTGAAAATAACTGTGCACCTATAGACAGTAGGTGGGAAATGATGCAGGTCGATGCCCGCACAGACACGGCCCTCCTCTCTGGAGAGCTGGCACTGTCCCTCACTGTGGGTCTCTCTGTCCCCCAGGTGGTCCGTGGGGAACTGGAGCGCCTGCAGCCGGACGTGCAGTGGAGGAACCCAGAGCCGGCCCGTACAGTGCACGCGGCGGGCACACTACAAATCGGAGCGGGTCTCCGCCAGCCTGTGTCCGCAGCCCATGCCCTCCAGCCGACAGGCCTGCCAGCCTCAGAGCTGCCCACCCGCGTGGAGCGCCGGGCCCTGGGCGGAGGTAATGGGGCAGGGCCAGCGTACGGGGACGGCGGGGCCCCTCCTAGGCAACGTGGGGCTGGAGTCTTACCAGGCCTTGCAGGAGCTGACGCGCTCTTCCCGTGCAGTGCTCTCGAACCTGCGGGAAGGGGTGGAGGAAGAGGTCCGTGGCCTGTAAGAGCACCAACCCCTCGGCCAGGGCGCAGCTGCTGCCCGACGCTGTCTGCACCTCGGAGCCCAAGCCCAGGACTCACGAGGCCTGTCTGCTCAGGCGCTGCCACAAGCACAAGAAGCTGCAGTGGCTTGTATCCGCCTGGTCCCAGGTAGGTGCACTGGTCCCAGGTGGGTGCACTGGTCTCACCTGGGTGCACTGATCCCAGGTGGGTGCACTGATTCCAAGTAGGTGCACTAGCCCCAGATAAGTGCACCTGATTCCAGGTAGGTGCACCTGATTCCAGGTAGGTGCACTGATCCCAGGTGGGTGCACTGATTCCAGGTCGGTGCACTAGCCCCAGGTAGGTGCACCTAATTCCAGGTAGGTGTGCCGGTCCCAGGTGGGTGTACCTGGTCCAAGGCAGGTGCACTAGTTCCAGGCAGGTGCACTAGTTTGAGGTAGGTGCACTGGTCCCAGGTAGCTGCACTGATCCCAGGTGGGTGCACTGGCCCCAGGTAAGTGCACTGGTCCCAGGTGGGTGTACCTGGTCCCAGGTACGTGCACTGATCCCAAGGGGTTGCACTAGTCCCAGGTAATTGCACTGGCCCCAGGTAGGTGCACTGGTCCCAGGTAGCTGCACTGATCCCAGGTGGTTGTACCTGGACCCAGGCAGGTGCACTAGTTCCAGGCAGGTGCATTAGTTCCAGGTACGTACACTGGTCCCAGGTAGGTGCACTGGCCCCAGGTAGGTGCATTTGGTCCCAGGTGGGTGCACTGGCCCCAGTTGGGTTCACTGATCCCAGTTGGGTGCACTGATCCCAGGTAGGTGTGCCGGGTCCCAGGTGGGTGCACTGGTCCAGGTAGGTGCTCCAGGTCCCAGGTGGGTGCACCAGGTCCAGATGAAACTGGGTCGACCAGCTCCTGCCTTGGGGCTGCCTCTCATCTGGTCTCTCTGCTTCCACTTCTCCTCTGCTTCTTCTTCCCCCAAGTCTCTGATCCCTGCCCATAGCCCAGTATTCAGTCCTCCCTCCTGGCACGCACTCGTTGGAGTGTCCTTCGGCTTTCTCATCACATCCCTGGCGTACCTCACCCAGGTCATCCACGCGCTCATCACTCCCTCGTGTTGAGCAGCGATTGAGTGGGTGAACGGGGGCAGGTGTGAGGGGAGGGGTGTTCATTGCCCTGACCATGGGGTGGGGGCACCCACTGCACCCCAGAACACCTGCAGCCACTTCTCTGGCCATGCTTAGGTAGTAGAGCAGGTGGATGACCTCAGGAGACAGAGGACCCGTTCCCTGAGAGGAATGTGCATAGGCAGGCTTCTCATTTGGGGAAGAGACTGCTTGTGCTGGGTTTGCTCAATGCCTTGTGCTGCTGAAGGCTGGGAAGCCCCTGATCTGCACTGTCGGGGGACTGTCCCAAGCCCTGCTCCTCTGAGACCAACATTTGGAAACAAGAGTTTGAAGTGTTAAAGGTTTTGTGCCTCGCTTTGGCCCAAGTTGGGGCCGGACATCCTGCTGGGGAGCAGACAGAGCTGCCCACCCCCGTGCCCGTGAGGGGACATCGGGAGGCCATGCCAGGCCCCTGCCCGGGTGCAGCGAGCCCAAGGGTTGCCTGAGCGGCCTGTGAGAGGCTCCTTCAGAGAGGTGTGCATCACTCAGAGGCACAGGGGTCAGTAAAGCACAGCGGACATCAGAAAGCCAGCCGCCCAGAGAGCAGCAGCCGCCGCCACCCTCGGGAGCTCGCCTGTGATCCCAGCTGCGGGGCTGCCTTTCTAGAGCGGACGTGAAGAGGAAGGCCCCAGCTCCCGGATCCCGCGCCCTCAGGGGCAGACTCAGGACCACAGCCCCCGTACCCACACCTCCAATGGCAACCTGCTCAGGAGGGAGGAATGAATCAATAAAGGGATGGTGTGCCGAGCAGGGCATTTAACCCGGGTGAGACAACACTTCCATTTGCCACTGAAAACTAAAAACATCATCACTCTTGGATAAAGCCTGTTTCTGCTAAGGTAGAATTCCTGGTCCTCTGTCTCCTGGGACCTGGGAACATCAGAGTCTCTAGGACTGAATCGCGTTGTCGTCAGAAGACTTTTGTTTCTGTGCATATCCCCAGAGGCTAAGTCCTTAGGAAGGAAGCAACTGGGGCTGCATAGTGTCTGGGAGGTGTCCCCCTGGGAAGCCCTTGCACTGAATGTATAACACATACGGGTGCATACACACACACACACACACACACACACACACACACACACACACCCCAGAACTTCTCTCTTAGGCATGGCCCCAGCAAGGCCCTGGGAAGAGTCCTCCAGTTCATTCCTGGCATCAGGACACACTGAGCACACCCGTAAGCCAGGTCTGAACATGAGTGTGAGACCAGAACCCAGGCATCTGGGCTCCTCCACTTATGTGATCTGCAGAAATGTCAGCCCAAGACAGCAATGCCAGCCACTGGGACCTTCCCCGTGACCTCCAAGCTGACCTTTTGGTCTTCTCTGTCATCCCTCTGTGACAGGTGTCTGCAGCCTCTGCCTGGCCACAGATTTGCCCAGAGCCCCACCGCCCATGCCAGAAGGTCTGGCTGCAGTGACAGCTCAGGCTCAGAGCACATCACCGTGGGACCGAGTAGGTTCGCTGTCTGTGCTCGCTGTCTTCAGGGCAGCACTCGGCTTTCTGAGGATGATTGTGAGCCCTGGGTTTCCCCTGCCTGCCCCTGCTTCAGGGGCCAGCATCACGCTGCAGTTGGGTGGTGTGAATCCATGGAGCTATTACATTTCAGTGCATTCTGGTGTCAGGTACAGCCCAACATTTCAATTTCCCAGTGAAGCAGTAGCTCCAGAATTACTCTCTTCACGGTTTCTGATTGCCCTGCCCCAACTCATGCCCCCAGTGCTAGACCACTGTGACCACAAGGTCTTCCTTTTTATGGCAGATACTGTCACACCTTTTTAACATGCCAAGGTCCCATGTATTCCACTGACCATTTATACTTAGGAAAACGGTCAAGCTGATATAACCAGGAGGCTTCTTGACTCAATGATTTTGTAGAAGAGACAGCCACCACAGGAGAAATACCTTTCACCCGCATCCTTTGTTGTCTTTTCTTTTCAGTGCTCTGTTACGTGTGAAAGAGGAACACAGAAAAGATTCTTCAAATGTGCTGAGAAGTACAGTTCTGGGAAGTACCGCGAGCTGGCCCCGAAGAAGTGCTTGCACCTACCGCAGCCCCACCTGGAGCTGGAACGCATCTGCGCCCCATTCCCCTGCCCTAAGCACCCCCTGTTCGCGGCTGCAGGCTCCCCACAGGCTGACTGGTTTGCCTCGCCCTGGTCTCAGGTAGGGGTGAAGGGAGGGCGAGCAGAGCCCCTGCTCAGTGTTGGTGGCTGGCCTGGGTGGAGAGGTTCCGGCTGGATGTGAGCTGCTCGAAAGCAGATAGTCACAAAACAACCATCCCAACTGGTATTTACCCAGAGATCACTTTGTGGCAAGTGTCCTGCTAAGTGTTTTACTGTGTATCCTACACACTGACAGGTGGGTAGATACATACATGCATACATATATGTACATTTTATATATACAGTCCCCAGTGCCTACCAGGGCACCGAGCCCATACAGAGTATTCACAGAATATTTGCTGAATATGGAATTCTAAATGAAAAACAAATTCAATGAGTGACTCAGGGGGGCTTCCCTGGTGGTGCAGTGGTTAAGAATCCACCTGCAAATTCAGGGGACACGGGTTCGAGCCCTGGCCTGGGAAGATCCCACATGTCGCAGAACAAATAAGCCCGTGTGCCACAACTACTAAGCCTGCACTCTAGAGCCCGCGAGTCACAACTACTGAGCCCACGAGCCGCAACTACTGAAGCCCGCGTGCCTAGAGCCCGTGCTCTGCAGCAAGAGAAGCCACCGCAAGGAGAAGCCCGTGCACATGTGTTTCTAGTCACTGAGGATCTCCCCAAGTCTGTGTACCTGATGGGATGAGGGAGGAAAGCTCCCAGAGGAAGCATCGGGAATGTGGCCAGACCAGCTCCTAAAGAAGCAGGCTGCTGGGTCCCCAGCTCCACAGAAATGTGTAACCAGTGTTGATCTGGGTAAGCTTTACTAAGGACTGAACAATTACTGTTATTGATCTGCCAGTGGGGCAGGCCACATCCCAGGCAAGACACGCTCGTCTGCACCACCTGTCCTGGAAAGGACATCAGTGTTCTGTGTGGAAATCAGTGCCAGCCAGGGGCCAGGCAGGAGGAGTGACTGGTGCAACCACAGTGCTTAGCCAGACGGGACCAGTGGGGCCAGACTTTGACCAGCTCTCCCTCCATTTGAGTCTCCTCACGTATTTCCTGGCCTCCAGGACCCGTCTTCAATCCCTCCTGATGCAAAATCCCTTTCCTGAGGCCCCTGCACCATGACAGCCACTGTGCGTGGCTCCTCTCAGAAGGGACACCACACCCTGCCTCCTGGGCATGTCCTGTGTCTTGCCGTGAACAGTGTCCCCAAAACTCATGTCCACCCAGGACCTCAAAATGCGATCTTATTCAGAAATAGGAAGTTTGCAGGTTTAATTAGCTAAGATGAGGTCATTCTGGATTTGGGCGAACCCTAACCCAATGACCAATGTCCTTATAGGACACACAGGGGAAAGGTCATGTGATAATAGAGGCAGAGGTCACATTGATGCAGCTATGGGTCCAAGAACACCCAGGATTGCTGGCAGCCGCCGGACTCTGGAAAAGGATGAGCAGATTCCCCCTTAGGACCTCCAGAAGAGACGGAACTTGCTCCTTCTGCCAATGTCTTGATTTTATACTTCTGGCCTCCTGAACTGAGAGAGTTGTTTCTGCTGTTTCAAGCTCCCCAGCTTGTAGTCATTTGTTCCAGCAGCCCTGAGCATCTAACATGGTTGTTTTTGGTGTCACCGAATCTAGCCTGGGTCTGCTTGCCCAATGCACAGCAAAGCCAATCTACTGACACCATTTTGTGGTGAAGGAAGGTACAGTGTTTACTGCAGACACCAAGCAAGGAGAACAGCCTCAAAAAGACCTAAACTCCCTGACAGCTTTCAGGAAAGGGTTTTTAAAGACTGAGGGAGAGGGTTACGGGGTACATGATCAGCTTGTTCACAGTTCCCTGATTGGTTGATGGTGAGGTAACAGGGTGGTATTTCAGGAATCTTGCCGATTTTCTGGCCCCAACCGGTATGGGCTCTATGTGCTGGCTGGTGGTCAGCATGCAGTTGACTTTCTCTGGTGGGGTTTCAGTGTCTGCAAAACAACACAAGGACATGGCTCAGGATGTTATCTGTAGCCCTTGAGGAGGAACCAAAGGTCCTTGACTTTGTTTTATGGCTAAACTATTATTTTGTATTACTGGACTGTTTTCCTTTGTTTCAGCATTTTTTAACTTCTCTGATTAAATTTTAATTTTTGGTACTTGGGGAAGGCCTAGGAGGTTAAAGCTTTTCTACAAACAAGAGGTGGGGGACACTGGGGGTGTCTGTCCCCAGGAAGGCCCTGCAGGGTGCTGCTCATTTTCAGTTGTGTCCTTGTCCCATCATGTTTCCTCCTGACCCCCCAAGGGTGACTCCCAGCAGCAAGGGCTGTGTCTTAAGTTCCTTCACATTCCTCTTAGCCCAGCTTGCAGTCTGAGGACAGTGGGCATGTGAGCTACAGCAGCTGAATCCGACAATACCATGGTGTCCGCCAGCACAGGGTTTTCTCCAGAAGGAGGAATGTGAATCTCAGAGGGGAGACCTCAAGGCTCTGTGACCCACAGTCCCCTGATCCAGGAATGGCCAAGAGGTGACAGGCGGTGGGCTCTTTCACTCTCAGGTCTCCTGATTCCCCACAGACCGGGGTCCCCAAGCATGGCACTCACCCTCCCTCATGTGTGCCCGCCACCCACAATTCTATTGAACAATCTTCTGACGTAAACTCAACCCTGAATGCAAATCTGAAATGAACAAGTTTGACAGAGCAAAAATCACACAGAATTATGATTTTTATCTAAGGCCAAAGGAAACAAACGGAAATATATATTGGAACCAAATTAATCCACCACGGAATTTTTTTCAGTATTAGCTAAAATTTTACTAGAATAAAACCATTTTAAAATCCCCCCAAATGAAGCCCCAATTCATTCTGTTGGAGCTCTGCTGTGTATGAGAGCCCAGGATTGGCTGGTAATCAATAATCTTCTCTAGAAATCGCAACATCCCAGCCCGGCCATTGCCGTCCCTCTGGTGCCTCTGCCACATCCCTGGTCCCAAACTCTGAGCTCTGAAGAAGGAAACCATCCCTCAGTCCTTGGAGAGGAAGAGGCAGAAAGACCTTCCACACACTGTATGCACTGCCCTCTAGCTGTGTTCTTGCTTTGCTTGGTTCCTCTTATCTTCAAACTTGATGTTGCTTTTTCATTTACAAATATATGAACTCCTCCCCAAATGGTATTTAAATTAGAATTTGTTTAATTTAGAATATTGGACCAGGGGACCTTTGAACCACATCCTTTTCAAGCATTTGCTGTTTTTAAGTAGGTCAAAAGTATCACTTGCTACACACGTTTCCCTTCTATTTTCCTCTGAGTGCACAGGCTTTCCAGCAAGGTGAAGGGATGGATGAGCTAAGAAGCTGAGGCGAGTTGTTTCTGAGGCAGATGCTTCGCTTTCTCTGTCTTTTTGAGAATGTGAGTCAGAGGCAAGTACAGGTGGATCCCAAGACCATGGTCCCTCTGTCCGTGGGGAGACTGAGGCTCCTGAGACTGAATCAGTCCAGTATTCACTCTGCTCAATTCAGAGACTTCAGGCAAATTTAGAAAAAGAAAAACAAGGTTTATCCTTATTTACTTTAACCCAAAACCTAAAACCTAAAAATACATCTTGCATAGTTTTCACCAGCCTGAAATATTCAAGCTGTCTGTCTAATAAGTCATTTTTATCATAAGCTGCTTGAAGATCTTATCCGGTGTGACTCATCTGTTACATTCCGAGTCCGTAACTTTGGGGAGTAATAACTCAAAGGTGATGTTTGCCATGAGCTCTTGTACCCAAAGCTCTGTGCCCTGCCATCGTGGGAAATTGTGGGACAGAAATGCGTGGCCAGCGCCTGGCTCAGTTTTGCCCGCAGACAGGTTATTCCTGTGACAGCAGGAAGGTGGCAGGTTCTGTTATTTGACCAGGAGAGTTTCTATTGGTCTCAATGGCCCAGCTTATCATTTTGGTTAGTAGTACGTCGTCTGGCAGGACTGACCTCATTCGTTTGGGTCGTTTGGGCTTAGCATCCGGTGGATCACACGCTGACCTGGTCTTGAAAAGGCTTAAGCACGAACACCTGCTGGACTATGTCTGACTCTACATGACAGAGACTGGGTGTGTTCTCAGCGCTGGAGTGCCGGGGCCCTGTCTCGTTCTGGGGTTCCTCACCAGGACTGTGCACAAGTTGATGTGGAGACCCTTGGGCTCTCAGGGGCAAAGAGCCACGTCCCAGACGTCATCGATAGGGTTTTCCATCTGGGCAACTATGACTGCAACAATGTATCAAACACACACACACATACACAGACTCACACATATGGACATACACGTGAACACACACACATGGGCCCACACAGAACATGTGGAGACTTCAGCAGGCTTGGTCTGGATGAGTGTGGTCAGTCCATCACAGAGGGCTGCCCTGCACTCTTGACCCATTCGCCCACCTCTAATAATTTGCTCTCATCCTCTTCTAATTATGAGGGTGCACAGGAAAACAGGAACCGTTTTGTTGACATTGATGGATAAGGTCGCCTGAGCTGGAGGGAGTCTGCCTGTAACCAATTGAATTCGTACAAAACTACACAGCCCCGTTTATGTTTAGAGCAGAAATTGTGTGTGTGGTCCCATCCTGACTGAGTAGACATTTGGTCTCTGGGAGAAGTTATGGTGGCTGAAGCTCCAAACTTGGAGAGGTCCACGAAGGTGATAATAAGGGAAGAACCCGCCCCCCTCCCGCCTCTGCAGAGGCTTCCCAGAAGGAAGATGAAGGTGTGAGGCCTCTGGCTGTCTGCAGTTAACATGCATTTGTTTACTAAGTGTCCATGCATTTGAGAGATGAACTTTGCCCTGGAAGAAGCCCCGTGGTTTTACAGGTTCCTGTGAATGTGACAGGTGGACGGTTACCTTAGACTAAGACCACGTAGAACATCAATCAGGACTTAGAGCTCTCAGACATCGCCTTCACTAGCATTTTTCCATGAAGACCAATAACATAAACAAGAGTAGTCGCTCTAATTTAAAACAAACCCAGAGGCAAATGTTATTATTTTAAAATGTATCTTTGGGTTTTTTTGATAATGACTAAGAGTAATCATCAATTCCCCCATTTCTCCAGTCAGAGGTTATGCAGTGCCTCTTATACAGGGGTGGTCAATCCTCCTAGGAACACGGGGATTGCCGAGGGGTCAGGGCACACAGAGAACATCCGAAGGGAGAGGACTTTCAGCATTTCAATGTCCGTAGAGTCTGTCTGAGTAGATGCCTTCCCTGAGACTCCCTGGAAGGGTGCAGGACTGGTCAACCTACAGGGGCCCTTTCAGAGCAGAGTGTGCTGGTCTGCATGAGGTCCAGGTGAGGACGGGCATGCATCACCCTCCAGAAGGCCGTTTAATTCTAGAATGACAAGAAGACCCTCATTGCTAGACCTCAGGGGGCCATCCCATGGAATCCTGACTCGACGTTTTTCTCCCTCTGGTTCCTTGGTTCTTGGACAGAGCCCTGGTCTCAGGCCCTGTCACCAGCAGCAGCATGTGGGGGTGAAGGGCCAGAGGCAACAGGAGGGGGCTTAAGGCCCCGGGGCCCCAGCAATGGGGTGAGCAGCCCATGCCCAGCTCTTCAGTGGTGATGTCCCTGCTCTGCACCCTGAAGCCACACGCCCCAGAGTCTGGAGGGACCCCCTCTCCCCTCAGCAAACAGACACAGAACTACCCACCCACCCACAGAGTGGGAGTCATCCACATTTTCTGGCTCAGGGACATTCAGACTGAGGCCCTGGAAGGTGAACAGAAGTGAGCAGGGTGCGGGGGGGGGGTGGGGAGAGTCCATGGACTGAAGATGACAGTGACTGCCAGGGCCACGCGGGGGAAAGTCTCAGGTGCTCATTTACTTGTTTGCAGTCAAGCTGCAGGTCAGCTTGACATGCGAGTTTTGTTAGATTGAATGTGACTGAAGTCAGTTCTGAAAATAGAAGAGGAAGGTGCTCTTGCCAGTGTGGTTCCGGTCACTCACTGGAGAGCAGTTCTCCGGGTATGTCCCGACCCGTAGCAGCGTGGCTACACATGCAGGTTCTCGGGCCCAGCCCAGACCTGCTGGTGTTCAAGCTTTGGTCCTGGGCCCCAGTATTCTGCTTTGCTGAGTCCTGTGGTTCATTCGGACACGCATTCTAGCTTGAGAGCCACTGGTGTGGAGGGTGTCTCCAGCAGCAGGGGTTCTGGACAGAGGGCGACAGCAGCTGTCACTCTGCAGGTCAGAGAGCAGGTGCAGGACACCGTCAGCACCCGGCACGGTGGCCGCCTCTCCTGCCATCAGTACGAGGAATGGCCTGAGACGCTCAGGCTAAGCCCCATGAAGCTGAGGAAGAAGACTTAGCCTTTGACTTCAGATCTGAGCTCCGGTCTCTCTTTCCACCGAGTATCCCTTTCCCAGCAGTGTTGTGTCCTGTGACTTGTCCTCCACACCTGCTGCTCCTGCAGCCCCAGCCCCTCGCTCTCCACCCTGGGAGTCTGCACAGAGATTCTTAGGATCAACCCATCTGCAAATCCAGTGGAAAATCTGGAATGTGATTTCTAAACCCCATGCTGAGTTTGAGGCCATTATGTTTATGATATAGCTGAACCACTTGCATAGCTTTTCCTTCCTGGGGAAAACAAACCAAAAAAAGTGAATAAACTTTTTCAGATTCCTTCTTTTTCTTCCCTCTCCTGCTCTATCTCTGGTTCTATCAATGTGAAGTATTTTCAAAATCTGCAGGCAAACATCTTAGTTCTTTCTGTTTACATGAAGAAACACAAAAGTTGAGCAATTTGGAGGTTTTTTTCCTAAAAAATGTCTCCCACGGGGAGTTTAAAATCTCTCTAGACCAGCTCTTCTCACACTGGGTGTTCTCATGGATCATCTGGGGGTGGTGCAGATTCTGAGGCAGCGTCCAGAGGTGGGAGGCAGGGATGTTGACAGGCTCCCAGCTGTTGCCAGGGCTGCTTGTCCAGAAACCAAGCTTTGAGTAGCGGCTTTAGAAAGTGCCCCGAGGAAGGGCGAGCTGCTTGTGCTCAGCGCTAGTGTCTGGAGCCTAGAACAGTGCCTGGTAAGAGGAGGAGGAGGATCCCTCTTTGTGAATAAATCAACCAATGACGAAAAAAGAATCAAACCACTTGGTGCTGTTTAAGTGATGCAACATGCTGGCCAGATCCCTTGATTTCTCATTGAGGCAGAACATCTTTAGCAAGAGTGGAATTCTGCCTCTGCTGCTGTTGATGAAAGAAACTCAACTCACAAGGCAGAGACATTCATCACCTACAGAGGAAGATGTGACCAAAGAGACCCTAGGAACCCTGTGGCAGTGCAGCCCTGTAAGTTCTCAGTCCACAATGACAGCTGAGGGAGGGCCTGGAACCAGAGTGCAAAGCACCCAGGCCAGAATTGCGGCTCTGCCGGAACGTTCAGAAAGATGTTACAGGCAGTGGGAAACATCTAGCTCTATCACGGATGGGCCTCACGATTGAGGAATCAGACGTGAGTCTTCCCACAACATTGTTGTTTTCCTGGCTGCCACAGTCATATACTGAAACTGAACTATTGATGACGTTCGCTGAAATTGGTTTTGAAGAGAAGGGGTAAGCCTCACAGAATGTTCCAAACCCACATGCTTATCAGCTAAAGCCCTGGATTTTCTCTCCAGGGGCACAGCCATCCTTTCCCTAAAGACAAAAACAAGAAGCAGGAACAGTTCCTTCAGCTTATGAGTTTTCAGGACTCTCTGTTTCCAACTTTTCTCCCCCCGAGGGGCAGATAGAGATGTTTTACTTACTCCATCACAGAGTCCCTATCCCAGGGGATGTCAAAGCCACTTCTCCAGGCTCTGTTTGCAGTGGGTCCTGAACATCCGGCTGCAGGCAAGCATCTGGCTGTGGGCTGTTTCTGCTGTGGAAGACCAGCCCCAGGGCTGCCCCAATGGGGTCCTGGCACACGGACCTGTACATGCTGGCAGCAGCCTGAGTTATGTGTGTCCCTAAGTCTGCACGGCTTTAGCCTCGTGTTTTAAAGCAACCATTTAGCTTATCCACAGGATATCCAAAACGTTCTCTGACCCCGACATTTTGCAGGTGCTCCTTTAATTGCTTACATTCTTAACTGTCTTGAACTCACAGCCTTGTCTGAGCACAATTCACATGCTTCCGTCTAGACCTCGAGTCTCCTTCTGTTTGGGCATATTCACTGCTACCCGTTTGGGCCCCTCCTTCTCTCTAATCACCCACGTCCCTCCTGGTTTATTGCCGGCAGTTGATCTCAGATGGACCCGCTGCTGTGGTCTATGGGGTGTGCGCCCGGCCAGCTGGTGAGGGATGGTCTGATCCAGCCTCTCCTTCCTACTCTGGCCCCGCTGTGCTCTGTGCCTTAGAGCGCGGGGGCCTCGGCGTCGGGAAACAAAGTTCCCGGGAGCACGCGAACGAGCCCGGGGAACCTCCAGACACGCAGAGTCCCTGCGCTTGGGGTCTGGAAGGGGCTGAGTGCCAACTCCTGCGGAGTTGGCTAGTCAAGCGTTTCCAGGTCAGGGGCACTAGAAGGGCTGGCTTGGTGACGGCATTCCACGAGAGACCCACAGCCTGCATCCCCAGATGCGTGTGCCACTTTTTGGTGTCCATCGGACCCTTGATGACTCAAGGACGTTCAGGCTTCTGGGCACTTCTCCCCAGGGTCCATACCTGGGAAAAATCCAGAACTGCTCAGCCACCCACAGTGGTTGGTTGAGGCAGACCACCGTGAGGAGCCTGTTGGGGGGCGGGGGGAAGCTTACGAGACCTGGTGGCCCCGGTGACTCTTGCTTGTGCTTCCCGCAGTGCACGGCCAGCTGTGGAGGCGGCATGCAGACGAGGTCAGTGCAGTGCCTGGCGGGGCGCCGGCCGGCCGTGGGCTGCTCCGCGCACCAGAAGCCCGCGGCCTCCCAGGCCTGCAACACCCGCTTCTGCCCCATCGCACAGAAGAAAGGTGAGTGTCGGAGCCCTTCGGCTTGACCTTGGCGTTTCCGGGGGGGGCTGTCCCGTTTCCGGAGTGTCTCCTAAGAGGGCTGAGCAGGTGCGGGGCGCCCGCTAGGTCGAGGGGTTGGTGTCGGCTCCCCGGTCCTCTCTCCATCTCCTCCCCCAGCTTTCCCATGACATAGCCCACAAAGCAGACCCCTCGCTTCTCACGCCTCCCCAGAAATGCCACGGACGGCTGGGAAATCAGATTGCTCCTGCTTCACTGCTGCTCTTTACATTCAGAGAAGCCGATTTTAAGTAGAGCAGCCTTTTCCGCCCGAGGTAAAGGAGAACCCAGATTATTCCTTGGATGCGCTCTAAACGCCATCCCTGTGCACACGCCCTCGGTGCCTCAGGTATTTGCGGGGACCACGCCCTGTGTATCTGTCGAGGTTTCTGGAAGAGAAAATGGGGCTGGAGGAGAATGAGTGGTCTGGCTCAATCAGGGACTCAGCAATTGGAGTCCAGTCCACAGAAGCCCCATCGCCTTGGGTGGATGAGTGGTTATGTGGATGGGTTTAGCACAAAAAACAGAAAATTTCAACTTTGCGGGAAGCTTCCAAGAAAGGTCTTGTGAAAACAGTACAACCCACATGGCGCATTTGACCTGAGGAGCTGCCCTCCTTCAGCAGCTTCAGGGCAATGACAGATTTACCTTGATTTTCTGGAGTTATTGGCAGTGGCAGCAGACACGGGGTGCTGGAACGGTGACTAACTCGGGACTGCTCGCTTTCAGACGCCTTCTGCGAGGACCGCTTCCACTGGTGCCCCCTGGTGCCCCAGCACGGGATGTGCAGCCACCACTTCTATGGCCAGCAGTGCTGCAAGATGTGCTCCACATCCAACCTGTGAGCTGACAGGGCACAGGAGGTACCTGTTTCCAGCACCAGCGAGCTGTGTGGTCTACACCGGGGTGCTTCCGAGGAAGATGGAAGCTGGGAGAAGAAAAAGCATCTGGGGCTCTTATATATGATTCTGTGCATGCCTGTGCGTGTGTGTGTGTGTGTGTGTGAACACGTGAGCATGTGTGTGACTCGTGTGTGTGAGCGCATCCCCAGGCACATGGACATGCTCTCGGGGAGGTGGGGATGTCGAGTCAGGCCACAGGGTGCACTGTGCAGCAGGGCACGTGCTCACCTAGAACTGCAGAGCTTTGTCAAGGAAGGCAGGCCGGGAAATGAGAGAGAAGTACGGAACACCTGCCTCTAAGGATGCCGGCCCAGGTCCCACCTGGAGGTCCCTTCCGACAGCGGGATCAGCTTTAGGCTGCGTCCCCAGGCCCATCCTGCCCCAAGAGCAGTTTCTCTTCACAGGGACCCGGGGCCCGGACGGGAGAGCTGGTCTCCATCCTGATTGGGGACCTCGCCTCTGGAAACGGGAAAATGAAATCCCTGCTAGGGTGCTCCTGTCCCTTTCAGACTTGTGTGCTGGAGGAGAGAATTTTCTTATTTTATGTTTTATCTTCTCAGTTATTTACAAGTGAGTGTTCCTATTTAAACCCATTTCTTACTGCTTTTCTATTTCAAGTGACAGAATGACAGGTTGTATCTGAATTAGAGACTTACCGGTTACACGGAATCCCCACCGTCCTACTGAGGACTAGTGGTGGGTCCATTTGGGCAGATGTCAAGTGATGACCTTGGAGCCCTGTGTTTCGTTTTTGTATTTTGCGGGGTTTTCAAAAAAAATGTTTCCGTAAATTTTGGTTGTTTTTGTAACACCCATTCAGAAGGAAGGCCTATTTCCTGGTGAAAAGCTGCACGGCTGGCCTCTGACATCCTCCCGTCAGTATCCGTGTGGCTTTTAATCCTTTCCTGTGGTGCGATCTCCATTCCAAATGGCACCTGGATATTTATATTTACTGAAGTTTTATAATAAATTTTATATTGTGCGGCGTGCTTCTGAACTGCTCGTGAGTCTTCATGACGTCTGCTCTTAGATGCGAGGGCTGGCACAGAGACCGGGAAATTGGCCTCAAAGAGAAACAGGGCTCCAGAACCTGGTAGAAAGTGCTGGAATCAGTCTGAGGAGAAAATGCCCCCGAATGAGGAGGCTTCAGGGAAGACGGTTGGTGATGGTGGCAGCCTGTGCAGGGGGGCACTTCTGCAGTGTCATCCTGCCCAGGGACCAGGTTTTCTACAGCTTCACCTGCAACCTGCACAGGACAGGTGCAGCCTCTCTAGAGATGACACGATTAATTGAAAGGTGACCCCTGACCCTGTTATCCCTGCTGTATTAGTCAGCATTCTCTAGAGACACAGGCACAATATATTTATAGAGGGGGTGGGTGTTTTAAGGGATTGACTCACACGATTGTGGGAGCTGGCAAGTCCAAAACCTGTACGCCAGGCAGCAGTCCACAAGTTCGGGTTAGAGTTGATGCTGCAGCCTTGAGCCTGCAGAGGTTCTGCAGAGCAGCAGGCTGGAAACTCAGGCAGGGTTTTGTTTTTTTTTTGAAATTGAAATCAAAAATCCTCCAACAAACAAAAGCCCAGGACTAGATGGCTTCACAGGTCAATTCCATCAACATTCAGAGAAGAGCCAACATCCATCCTTCTCAAACTCTTCCAAAATATTGCAGAGGAAGGAACACTCCCAAACTCACTCCATGAAGCCACCATCACCGTGATACCCTACTTTTTTCTCCTGTAGTAGAGAATGGAACCACCATTTACTGACTTCGCATTGAACATGAATCCCAGAATTCCTGGTTGCCCACTGGTTAAACCTTGGTGCTTTCACCGCCATGGGTTTGATTTTGATCCCTGGTCTGGGAACTAAGATCCCACTGGCTGGATCGTACTCATCGGCATGGCCGTCCCAGCAGAGTCTGTGGGTGAACATGGGACCGGGGCACAGAGGCCCCTCCCGGCCCCGAGACAGAGTCAGGCCAGATGATGCCCACACCGAGCCTCAGACCCTTCTCAGAACAGCAGGCACAGCACCCTCCTGGCTCTCTTTACCTCGGGCCGGTCCAAGGTACCAAAGCTCCCCACCAGCGAACAGATCCCTCAGGCAGGGTGTCTATGTTACAGTCTTGAGGCCGAATTCCTTCTTCTCAGGGAAACATCAGTCTTTGCTCTTGGGACCTTCAACTGATTGGACGAGGCCCACCCCACTGTGATGGGTGATTGGCTTTACTCAAAGTCCACTGATTTAAATGTTAAATGTTAATCAGGTCTGTGCATGCGCCCCAGTGTTCATAGCAGCACTATTCACAATAGCCAAGACATGGAAGCAACCTAAATGTCCATCAGCAGGCAAATGGATAGGGACTTCCCTGGTGGTGCAGTGGTTAAGAATCGGCCTACCAATGCAGGGGACACAAGTTCAAGCCCTGGTCCGGGAAGATCCCACATGCCTCAGAGCAACTAAGCCCACGCACCACAGCTACTGAGTCTGTGCTCTAGAGCCCGCGAGCCACAACTACTGAAGCCCATGTGCCTAGAGCACGTGCTCCGCCACAAGAGAAGCCACCGCAGTGAGAAGCCCCCATGCCGCAAATAAGAGCAGCCCCCGCTCACTGCAACTAGAGAGAGCCCATGCACAGCAACGAAGACCCAATGCAGCCAAAAATAAATTAATTAAATTTTTTAAATACTTAAAAAAAAACATGAATGGATAAAGAAGATGTGGCACATATATACAATGGAATATTAGCCATAAAACAGAATGAAATATTGCCATTTGCAGCAACATGGATGGACTTAGAGATTATCAAACTAGGTGAAGTGAGCCAGACAGAGAAAGACAAACATCATATGATATAATTTATATGTGGAACCTAAGAAAATATACAAATGAACTTATTTACAAAACAGAAACAAATTCACAGACATAGAAAGCAAACTTATGGTTACCAAAATGGATAGTGGGGTGGGTGAGATAAATTATGAGTGTGGGATTAGCAGATGAACACTACTATATATAAAATAGGTAAATGACAAGGTCCTACTGTGTAGCGCTGGGAACAGTATTGAATATCACGTAATAAACTATCAATATAGTGGAAAAGAATTTGCAAAAGAATATGTATATATGTATATGTGTATGTGTGTGTGCAAATATATGTATATATATATACACACACACACACATACACATATATATATATATATGGAATCACTTTGCTGTACAGCAGAAACTAACATAACATTGTAAATCAACTAAACTTCAATAATTTTTTTTTTAATTTTTAAAATATTAATCACATCTAAAATACACCTTCACAGCAACACTAGTCTGGTGTTTGACCAAGCAAGTGGACCTCAGAGCCCAGCCTAGTTGATATGTACAATTAACCATCACACCAATCTCCCTCGGACTGGATTATGCCAGCCCTAACTGGGGACCCAGAAAACCTGCAGCGGCGCCTGGGATTACAATCGACACTTGCCCTCCCAAATACCAGCTGCCCCAAGTGCAGCTCCTGGTGTGGCCAGCCCCACTCACCCTGTGCACCTCCCTGGCTTGCAATAGCACCTGCACCACCTCAGTGAGCCCCTGGGCCCAAAGTGCGGGAGATGGTCCGAATCCCATTTCACTGGCCTGGCTCTGTGAAGGATGCAAAGTGGCCCCTCACGTGGTCCCGTCTTCAAGGACTTGTTTCATCAGGAAAGTAACGTCAGGCCCCAAAGCGCTGTATTACAAGAATAGGGAGGCGCAGAGAAGGGGGAGATTCGCTCCCACTGGGAGGGCAGTGATAGACCAGAAGGGCAGGCTGCCCTCCAGACACTAACGTAGGGAAAAAAGAATGGCAAGAGGTAGCTGCAGAAAGAAGCTGCCCCGTCTGCCCTCAGCTCTGTGCTTGAGGAAGATGAAAGATAAAGGGCCTCACTGGGCAAAGTTTTGCAAAATCCTTTGCAAGACAGTATTATAGCAAGAGACTGAAATTACAGGCCAAATACAAAGAAAGCTGTGTTTCAATATGTAATTCAGATGCCACTGTGTGGGTGCCAGAAGCCGGGGCCCTGTGTGAGTGGTCTGGTTCCTGCCATCCTGAAGGGGGCTCAGTTCCAGCTTGAGGCCACTTGCCCACTTCAGGTACATTTTTTCTGCTAAAACAGTATCACTGATTTCAGCATCAAAATTACAGTTCAAAATTTAAAAATAGTCATTCTGCATTTTCCACATACTAAGTTTGCCATTCCTTTTTTTAAAAAAAATTATTGAAACATAGTTGATTTACTCTGTTGTGTTAGTTTCAGGTATACAGCAAAGTGATTCAGAGATATATATATATATATATATATATATATATATATATATATATATATATATATATAAACTATCTATAGATATATAACCATCTACATATTATTTTTTAGATTCTTTTCCCTTATAGGGTATTACAAGACATTGAGTATAGTTCCCTGTGCTGTACAGTAGGTCCTTGTCAGTTATGTATTTTATATATAGTAGTGTGTATCTGTTAATCCCAAACTCCTAATTTATCCCTCCCCCGCTTCCCCTTTGGTAACCATAAGCTTGTTTTCTATGTCTGCGAGTCTATTTTCTGTTTTGTAAATAAGTTCATTTGTATCATTTTTTTTAAAATTCTACATATAAGTGATATCATAGGATATTTGTCTTTGTCTGAATTACTTCACTTAGTATGATAATCTCTAGGTCCATCTATGTTGCTGCAAATGGCATTACTTCATTCTTTTTCATGGCTGAGTAGTATTCCATTGTGTCTGTGTGTGTGTGTGTGTATACACACACACACACACACACACACACACACACATATAGACATATATATACCACATCTTCTTTATCCATTCCTCCGTTGATGGACATTTAGGTTGCTTCCATGCCTTGGCTGTTGTAAACAGTGCTGCTATGAACATTGGGGTGCATGTGTCTTTTCAAATTAGAGTTTTCTCTGGCTATATGCCCAGGAGTTGGATTGCAGGATGGTAGCTCTGTTTTTTTTTATCCATAAAACCTAAAGAGCATTGTAATAGGCTCTAATTTTCTCTGCTGAATCCTAAAACTGACTATCACATCATCACAAGCTCTGGGACGCAAAGTTCACCCCTCTTTTTCCCCTGTACTAGATTCCTGTTCTTTAAAAGTCAGGTTTGTAAAGACATAAGGAGGCTGGATTATAGTGAAACTCAGCTTATGAATGGCAGCCCTCCAACAGGGTCATAAATTCAGAGTCTTTAAAATAAGTCCCTTTGAGCAGAGCAGCCGTTCCAGAAAACGGTTCTCCTGCCACTCGCAGAGGACAGGTCAGGGATGACAACCTTAGCCTGGTCACCGGCTGGTGAGGGGTCATCAAAGGCCAAAGCCCAACTAACCTAGCTGGTTTCTTGCCTTGGCCTAGTGTCTGATGCTGGTTTCCCCAGTTGCTCTGTAATCATCCAGCTTCCTGGTGTCATGACACCCAACACTCGGAGACTCAGAGTGAAGCCTGCTGTCCACTGGGGGAAGCTCTTGACCTGCCCAGGTTGCTGCTTCTCTCAGGTGACCAGAGTCACTGGATCAAGGGGAGATGCCACAGGGATGATGCTTTGCCCCAGAACCAAACGCAGCTTTTCTCCGTCCCTTAGACGTGGAGAAAGGGTGCTGAGATGAGGGACTGGAAACACAAATCTGTCGAGTCAGAGTCCTGTTTTGTCTCTACACAGATACTGACATGCACATGCAGAATGCAAGGATGGGCATGTATTTGAAGTCAGGTTTTGTTCCTCATAATTAATTTTGACTTTTTACAACTGAAAAAAAGCTTTTGGCTTGCACACTTCAGCAAGTCCTATTTGCTAATTTCCAGGTAGAAACAGGATCACTTTGGAGAGTACAAGCGGACACAATTAATATGCACGCCAGGACGCCAGGGCCAGACACAGGAGTCTCACCTACACACACGACAGACCACTTCACTCACTCACGCTACTTTTATTCTCTAGGTGAGAAAATGGCTTTATTTACCACACTTACCAGATGCCCCAAGGCTGCCAGAAGTGGAGGCAGCAGGGCTCATGCCCTCTATGGGTCCCGATAGCTGAGGCCTGCAGCTTGCACCAGCTTTGCAAAGTGCAAGGGACCGGCAGCTTGGTCCAGGCTAGTTTCTAACACAACACAGTCCAGCCATCACGGTGAGCCCGCCCAGGCCCAGACTCCTCTGGCTCAGCCTCACTTATCACACCACCAGCCTGGAAGAAGCCATGGCCACAAATGAGCACGTAGTCTAGAGGCACTGAAAGAAAATGGATTACTCACCTTGTCATTTATGCCACCATGAATTCCACATGTAGTCACCGCACACCAACTCTGTCGGTCAGCTTGGTGGCTGCAAGGACAACCCCAAGGTCACGGAGGCTCATAAGGACAAAGGTTTATCTCTACCTCTGTGGCTGTCCATTGCCTGCGGAACTGTTCTGGGTGTTTTCTTCAATCCCGAGTCCAGGGTGAAAGGCAGCCCCCCACCCAGGCCATCCTGTTTGGACGGCAGAGAGAAGCAGGTCAGCAGCTGCTGGTCACGGTCGCTGCCTGTTACCGCTTCTGCCCAGAACAGGCCCCAGGTCACATGTACTCACACCCTGCCTTCCAGAGCAAAGAGCACTCAAAACCAGGGTGAATGGGGCGGGGACCTGAACTCCTCCCACAGGGAGGCCCTTGTGGCAGACAGCGTGGTGAGGTGTGCACTGCATGTACCAGGAAGGGCTTGGCTCTCAGACCAGCCGAATCACCCGTCACACCTACTATGTGCCAGGCATAGCACTGCTTCTACACTCACTCACGTGAGAATAAATAGGGCCCCTTCCCTTAAAGCTGCTGCAGTGTGATGGTCCTGGACGAGCCATTTCCCCTCCCTTGCTGTTGGATGTATTGCCTATAAAACAAAGCAATTAGATCTTTCAGATTCCTCAAAAATTCCACGATGCTATCCCTTCCATTTTATTTATTTTTAAACTAACCCTTGACTGGAAGTCATGAATTAACCCTGAGCACAGAATCTCGTATCATGCAATCCAGCCAGATGGAGGGGAGGGTCCCGCTCTGCGTTAGAAGCAGATAAAGAGGGCTCAAGGGAATTTTTAAAGACCGTTTTGGTAGTGCCTATTGAAATCCTTACACCTACACTCATACACTCACAGACTCCAGAAATGAGCAGAGCAGAGCCCACCTGTAATTCTCCAAGAGGCCAGGTGGGTCGAGTCCAGACCAGGGTGTCCAGGGCTACCTGCCCACTGGCAACGGAGGGAACCAAAGGGAGTGCCGAGGCTCCTCCTGCCGGGGTCTCCAGCAGGAACCGTCCCCGGGCCCACGTGCCTGCTGGATTCGCCCTGACAGCGGCCTGGCTGCCGTCCATGGTCTCGGGCCTGAGCCAAGACGCCCAAGGCTCCCACCTGGGTCACGTGCAGCCATGGGTCACAGCGGCTGCAGTTTCTTCTGATCTCAGGTTCGATGGCTGACCCCAGCAGCTGACACCCCAGCTGGGGTCCTGCGGTGGGTTTACAAAGCACGAAACCTAGAATCTGAAGTCCGGCAGAGACCCTGTGGCACCCGTGTACCCTGTGGCTGAGAGGCGAGGCACCCTGCCCCCCAGGTGGAGCGTGAGGTGTGGGTGAGCACATTTTACTGCTTTGCTTCGACATCTGTCCATCACCATCTGCTCAGGGGCTGAGGAAGGATGCCAACCTCCCCAGGAAAACCAGGCTCAAGCCAGGAGATGAATGTGCAGGCCACCTATCTCCATGATTTCCCCAACACCTCCTCCTCCTATTGCAAGGCATGACTCTGCACCACAGGGCACCTCTCGCCCCCCTATCGCCTCCAAGTAGAAAACCACGCCTTCCCACGGGGACTGGAAAACCACAGAGCTGCCCGCACCACAGGTCTCCTCCTGCAAATGCAGATGGGACCCTTCTGCTTGTCCGCTGCAGCCGGGAGCACCTAAATGTCCCGTCACAACCCTCAGACCCACTGCCTGATGGGGAAATAGGCCAAATGCTTGTGCAGCTTTAACTCTCTCCCCTCATTTTTGAGTGAGAGCAATAGTCCTGGAAGGTGCTGCACTTTGTCACACTTCTGTACCCTTCCAGGTCACTCCCAGACCCTGGAATACCCTAAAACCCCTCCTCCAGCACACTGTTGGCTATGGACTGAATTGTGTCCCCCCATTCAATGCTGAAGCCCTAACCCCCAAAGTGGTTGTATGTGGAGATGGAGCCTGAGCAGGGGTAATTAAGGTTAGATGAGGTCATAGGGTAAGGCCCTGATCCCATAGGACTGGTGTCCTTATGAGAAAAGGAAGAGGCATCATTCCTTCTCTCTCTCATACACACACACACACACACACACACACACTCACCTGTGTGTGTTGGGATAGGAGACAGGAGAACATTATAAGATTTGCAAAAAACAACCAAATTATTTTTGACTCTTCCCTTACTCTCAGAAAACAGGTAAGAATAGTTTTCTTATTCTTTCTTCCACTTTTGTTTTTTTTAATGAGTGCTATATATCCACCTACACCTCAAATCAACTCTTAGAAAATTTAAATAAAGAGAGACGGCAGGAAGTAAAAAGAAAACATGTGATATCTTTAGAGATTCATGGTCAGGTTAAGGTTCTAGGCACAACGATTCATGTTGGAAGTTTCATCAGGGTGGAGCAGCCTGCATGGACAATTTGAAAGCAAACACACACAGCTGTTTCTTTATTATATTAACTGAGGGTACGGCATGTGACAAGTGGCGTTCTCTTCAATTTTGAGAGACACTACTGTGTGAAAGCACAGTAAATGAACACGAAGGATCATCTCAGCATCATTCCTCCTCTGGTCCTTCTCTCCACAGCAGGAGAGCATTCCTGCCACAGTGGTCATTAGTTTTACATTAGTCCCTTTCTTCTGTCTGTACCTGGAGGTCAGCATCCCCTCTCGTGTGGCATGAGGACAATGCATTCCGGGTTTTTTGGTGAGTTCCAACCTCAGACACTAATTTGTCAGCCTTTCCTGTATGCTCACGGCTCTCCCAGCCATAGGGTTGAGATGCAGATCAGGGGCAGAAGGGTGAAAAGGCTGCATGTGGAAAAGTCACCCCTTGTGTTCGGTGGGCCATGGGGCAGGAGGACCTCTGTGTGCAGGTGCCATTCAAGGGGCTGCGAGAGGCACCATCAATGGCCCGGGTGGCTTCCAGGTCTTTGTGGAGGACAAGGCCCCTTCTTAGACTCTGACTTAGAGGAATGATCTTTCTACAATGTCCCCTAAATAATTTACCAACTTGTTTTCCACATTTTCACCATGGCAACAATGGTGATTTTGGAAGCTGAGCTCACCTTAATATTTTTGCCCACATTAGGTCCAACTGAGTCAGAGATGTAAGAAAACAAACCCTCCATTCTGATTCCAAGTGGCTTCTCCCCGAATGTCCTCCGCACCTCGTTTGCCCGGCAGCAGGATCCCCTGCAGCTCTGCCGTCCTCCGTGGGCCCCTCCTCTGGAAGCTGCGGCCCCTTCCACAGGCCCTGCTTGGTCTTCAGCCTCAGAATCTTTTGCCCTCTAGGCTCTGCTTTTCAACTGGCCTCTGTCTGAGTCCATTCAGGCTGCCATCCCAGGACACGACAGACCGAACAGGGGGTTTAAACAGCAAACAATTCTATCTCATACTTCAAGATGCTGGGAAGTCCATGATCAAAGTGCAGGCAGATCTGGTGTTGCTGAGAGCTCTCCTCCCGGCTTGCAGGTGGCCTCTCATGGCAGATAGAGAGGTCATCTGGCACGTCCTCTTCTTAAAAGGGCAGTAATTTCACCATGGGAGCTCCATCCTCACAAACTCATCCACATTTAGTCACTTCCCAAAGCTCCCCCAACCTCATAAATACCAAAACAAAGAGGATTTAGGCTTCAGCATATGAATTTGGAGGGGACACAAATGGTCTATCCACAGCAGCCCCTGAGATGTGTCCCTTCAGGGGCCCTGGGAGAATCATCAATGCATCACGTCCAAATACGAGCCCCCTCCAAGCTCCGCTGCTTCTCTCTGCAGGTACCTCCCACCTTGGTCACCATCCTCCCGCCTCCAGTCACTGCATGGTATCTCTGAGGACCGCCACACATCCTCTCCTTAGCCACCACCCACTACGCCTTCGATCGGAATAGCCTCAGGCCTGACTGACACAGACATGTACCCACTTATGCAGAAAGTGGTTTTCATGTGGACAAAGCCCCTTCCTCAGTAGAAGCACTTTTTTTTTTAAACAAAGCTGAAAGGACCAGAAACTTCTTCACACGTTCCACAAACATCATAAATGAACAAATATGTCACGAGTAGAAGAACAAAGATTATCTTCCAAATAGATTCTAATTTTCTTGCACATTATTTTGGTGGGGAAGGGAGATGGGGAATCACCAAGGAGAGAAGAAATGTGTGTGTCTGGGGCATATTTCTTTGCCAGTGAAACAGCAAATGCAAAGTGGGTAATAAACACTAACTATTTAATAAAGATTTGCCGAAATGAAATGCAATCACCCAAATTATGAATTTGCGCACAGAACCACGTAAGGAAAAGGCTGTGTGCTGGGTCCGGCTTCCTCTTGAAAAGCAAATGTGTGAAAGACATAAAAATGCCTTGAAAAGGCGAAGCCCTATAAAAGGTAAGATATTGTTAGGATAGAGTCACCATAACCCAGGATTAATCACCATTTAAACAGTGGTCTTTGTGTGCAGAGCTCAGATCTCTTTAAAGCCCTCCTCAGGGGCTGTCTCCTGACAAAGGAAAGCACAGCCCATCACTGGGGGTGCTTTTTCTTTTCACCTCTTCAACCCTAACATCTTACTAAGTAGAGTTCACTGCACAGTGAGTGTGAGAAGGAGACACTGACAAAACATTCTTTCTAACACAGAGAGAACCTTCAAGTAAAGAAAAAGCCTACTTTCCCCATAGTTTGCTTTCAGCCACTGTGTGCCAGGAATCTCCTCCCGGGGTCATGCTTTGAGTTTGATCGCATGGGACATTCTCTGTGAATGTTCTCAGATCACGGCCCTTGCAGCGAATGTGCTCAGCAGCCCGTCCTTAACGCCAGGACCACCAGCTTGTGGTTTCTAGGCTCACAAAGCTCAAGAAAACCTTTCCTTCCAGGAATCCCCCCCAATTCTTCCTTCTCTCTGTTCTCCTCCCTTTCATCCCGTGCCATCCAAAGTCCTGTGAGACCTCAAGGTGTCAGACATCCAATATAACACCATGAGGATAGACAACGTTGCTCCCAAAATCCCAAAGGCTAAAAATAGCAGCAGTTCAGTGAGCTTGTAGATAGATCCATTCAGTTCATCACTGACTCCATCTGGGCTCCCACCGGTGTGTGACCCAACCCTGTCCTGAGCTGATTTCTGCACTTATCGTGGAATAGGTGTCACAAACGTGAAGCAGGGAGCACCTGGCATCAGAGCAGGAATAGAAACGCTGCAATGAATATGTTCAGGTTAAAACCGTGGTGTCAGTGTTGAGGCTGGGGTGAGGGTGGAAGAAGACCACATATCAGATCAGGGGGACGGGCTGGGGTCCAAAGGAAAAGGTAGAGACCCTCCAGGCAGATGCCACAATGTGAGCAATATATCAAAAGTGCACAAAACCACAGGAAGCAGACACAGGGCCGTGTGCAGAGAGGGCCACCTCCTCTCGGGAGCCCCCTGTGAATGGAGGCAGGGCTAGAACTGCCTCCAGAAGCAAAGTCCAGCCCTGGCCCATCACTGAGCAAAGGGGCAGATGGTTCAGGTTGCTGAGTCCCATGACTTGGGTGGGACAGCGAGGAGGAGTCCATTCTCAACATGGTGCAGCATTCGTAGGAACCGGCCGTCAGCTAGGAAGTGGGGAGTAAGTTAGTGGGCGTGGAGGGGGCACAGAGGATGCAAGACACCTCCAGCCACTGCTGAGCACCTGGGAAAACACTGCCAGAGGAGGTGGGGGGCAGCCGGGGGTGTTCAGCATCACAGAGGACCCAGGACTGCACTAGATGGACCACTGATCTGACTTTGTCTTCTGGAATCCTAATTCTCCTGCACTGATCATGTGACTCATGGTTTCTCAAGAAGTACTAAATGAAATTTCTGGGACTTTTCTTTAACCTGGTAATGAGGTTTTTTAGTTGATTGTTTGTTTGCTGTTTTAGGAGTCAGGGTTGCCCAAAGTAGGCACCACTGCATGGGGGGCAGGATAAACCTGCACCATGAATAATTGTCCTGCCCACCGTGAGATGGTTAGTGCCATGTGCCCTGGCCCCAGATGAATGCCAGCCGCTCCCTGCATCAGTCCTGACAAACAAGACCACACCACGCTTTCCCAGTGCTCCCCGGTCGGGGCATTGTTCTGCGAAGGGGATTTGTACGCACGGCTAACGTGAGTGCAGCCTACGCCCAAGGGCCCACTTCCAGCCCGAGTGGCTCAGTTTCATCTGCTCAGAGAAAAGGGGAGAGGAGGGCAGGGATGTAAATAAGTAATTGCACTTCAGTAATGGAGGTGTGTAAAATACCAAGTCCAGAAGCCCCAGGGGTGACACAGAAGCCCTGGGACAGCTTCCTCCCAGGAGGACAGACTGGAACTGAGTTTTAAATGGCAAGAGGAGGCCAGAGCATTTCAGGAGTGGTACAACATGAGAAGGGCATAGGGTTTGTAAATTATATATTTTCTTATACAAGACACACTGGAGAAATGTTTTTAAGCACTCAGCTTTTGTGCCTGTTTCAAATCATTTTGAACATGGCAGTTAAAATCACCACAAATTTTAAGAGATATTGTCCAGTGAAAACCACCAGAAATGACTCTAATGGAACTCTGAAATTAGAAAAAATGTAAGTCAGATAGTAGATTTCAACTTTTTATTTACAATAAAACTTCAGTTAAGACACTTTAATGGAGAAAGAGCAGGCTTCTCAACAAACGCTGATGTGACATGTGGATTTCCACATGCAGAAGAATGAGGACCCCTACTTCACACCATAAACAAAATTAACTCCAAGTGGATCAAACACACCTAAACGTAAAAGCTAAAACTATAAAACTGTTAGAAGATATAAATCTGGATGATTGTGAATTTGGCAATAATTTCTTGGATATGAACAAAGGGAAAAAATAAAACCAGATGCCATCAAAATTATAAACATTTGTACATCAGAGAACACTATCAAGAAAATGAAAAAAAACAACCCAAAGAATGGGAGAAAGTATTTTCAATTCATAGTGATAAAGATCTGATATTTAGCGTATATAAGGAACTCTTAGCAATTCAACTACTTAACAATAAAAAGACAAATAATTCAACTTAAAAATTGATAAAGAATTTGAAAAGACTCCAAACAAAACATATGAATGGCCAATAAGCCCAGAAAAAGATGTTAAGCCTCAGTAGTCATTAGGGAAATGAGAATCAAAAACCAGAATGAGAGAGTTCATCATATTCACTGGGATGGCTACGATAAAAGAACAAAAGGAAGGAAGGAAGGAAGAGAAAGAAAGGGACACAAAATAACCAGGTTGGTGAGGTTACTGAGAAATTAGAACCCTCAGATCTTGCTGGTGGGAATGTCAAGTGTTCCAGCCACTGAGGAAAACCCTTTGGCAGCTCCTCAAAAAGTTGAACATAGAACTGCCATGCAATCCAGAAGCTCCACTTCCAGGTGTATACCTAAGAGAACTGGAAATGTGTTCACACAAAAACATGCACGCAGTGTTCATAGTGGCATTATTCACAATAGCTAAGCCCAGACAGGAGGGTCATCAAGGCACTAGACTTTGTGAGAGGAAATTTTAGTTCTCTCCTCATAGAGCAATCTATTAAGAACTTAATAATCATCACCCTTTTAGAAGTCAAGAAAGAACCAATTTCATCAGGCAGAGAAAGCCAGGGGCCATTAGAACTGGGGCCAGTCTTTCACCATCAGGCTCCCAGGGCTGCACCAGTAAGCGGGTGCCCCTCAAACTGCTGCTCTCTCCGCTCCTCTCGGGTTTCCATGACTCCCACTGGCTTAGATCTCAGTAGCAGGAGAAGCTCTCTCACAGCCCAGGGGGAGCTGTGCACCCACGCTCCCTCCTTGATTTGGCAAGCCCAGGACCTGGAAGAAGCTGGTCCAATTCCCCCCTTCACTTTCCCTGGGACATTTCTGTAAGCCACTTCCCAGAGCTGAGTTTAGAACTCAAGGGCAAGCTCACCACCACGTCGCTTTCTTTCCTTCTCAAAAACACTAAACCATTTCTAGAGCAGGGCCTTTTTGTTTTAATTACTGTGTTTTACAATTAACCCCCAACACTTCAGACATTTTGCTCTAGGAATATTTAGTTCTTCCTTCATGGTACTCATGCTACAGTATATTCCCATGCAGAAGTCTCTACCACCTCCTTTACCTCTATTATTCTTTTCTCATAACTTAGATTTCTTTCTACTTATAGTGAACAAATCATGCCTCCTAATACTGTAAACTCTTTAAGGCTGAAATTCATTTCTGATTCATCTATCTCCTAACCCACCTTACATAATTTCTAGCATCTATTAGGTCCTCAATAAATCTTCAGTGAATTAAGTTTTAAAAAAAATAATAATAACCCCCAACTGTTCAGGGTGTCTAAACAGTCCAATTTTATGGAACAGTTTTCATGTTGCCTCTTCTATTTGTATTAATACAATTTGTAGGAAAGTAGATTAAGTTTGGCAGCTTCATCTTGGGACTTTCCTCTCTCCTAGAAGGATTTGAGGCCAGAAGAAAAATGCACGGGTCACCAGTGAACCAAATCCTTGACGTGGGAGGTGAGGGACGTGGGCAGGACCTCAAGAGCAAATAACCAGTCCACTGAGGGAAAGTTAACAGTGATGCAACACTGCAAGGGGGTTGTAATTAGCGATGAGGGAATCCCAGAAAAGCTGGTCCTAAACATCAGTGTACTTTTCCCAGACCTCCCAGCACATTCTGTCCCAGGGGCAGGCCTGGCCTCCCTGCGTTTGTGGAAGCCTCCATACATTTGTTTCCTCACAGTATTACTCATCTCACGGTGACTCAGCTTCCGCAGGGCATGGGATTCCCTCACAGCTCCCTACGGCCAACAGATCACCTTTGCCTTTCTTTTTCTCTTAATGGATTCTGAATGATTTATCTTCAAGCATCTGAGAAATCCATTGCAGATGGAACTACAACTTCCCTACAGCCTGTGTGGGAGCTCATCAGACCCAGATGCCGGCAAGGGGTCCCGCACTGTGCTCACAGAAACAGGGCCTTCCGTCCCTTTAAACATATTTAGTCCTTCAGATTGACTGGGGAGTTTATTTCAAGGAATGCTAGCCATTCTGCAGAACCGGAAACAGAAGTTCCATCTCAGAGCAACGTTATGAATCCATGGACCACAGACTCTCCCTGCGACTCTAAGACCTACTAGAGAATGGACTTGAAGATACGGGGAGGGGGAAGGGTAAGCTGGGACAAAGTGAGAGAATGGCATGGACATATATACACTACCAAACGTAAAATAGAGAGCTAGTGGGAAGCAGCCACATAGCACAGGAAGATCAGCTCAGTGCTTTGTGACCACCTAGAGGGATGGGATAGGGAGGGTGGGAGGGAGGGAGACGCAAGAGGGAAGAGATATGGGAACATATGTATACGTATAACTGATTCACTTTGTTATAAAGCAGAAACTAACACCATTGTAAAGCAGTTATACTCCAATAAAGAAGTTAAAATAAATAAATAAATAAAATAAAGAGCCCTACTTATAGAGTACATTTGTTTAAAAATAAAAAATTAAAATTAAAAAAGAACCCATTAGAGAAGATGCCACCTCAAAGTTCCTTAGAAAATGGATGTAGAGAAACTCTGTATAATCCTTTGAAAATGGTATGTCAAGAAATTAACAAATGAAAATAAATTTAAAAAAAGAATCTTTGCAGCGAAAGGAATGGCAGAACCATGCCAGACACCCTCCCACAACATATGCATAAAAACAGGGGCCAACTGCAGCCAAGGGGCCCTGCTAATGGATGGTTTTGTACCACGGGGGGAGGGGGAAGGTGCCCGGAGGAGAAGACGGCAGGCTGAGGCTCCCCTGTCTGCCGTTTGATTGGTTAAAGGCTGAGGTTGAGCAGTAGGTCCAGGACCCCCAGCCAGGGCTGGATCTGGAGCTCACAGCTGGATAAGTCTCTGTGGTCTTGGGCTTGGACCCCAGGGGGAGAGCTGGGTCAGGCCCATTGCCCACTCCATTCCCTGCCTCACAGGATGTATCATCCACCAACCCACTGGTTCAGCTGAGCCATATACAGCAGCCCATCACCCATAACACCCCAAAAATGTTTATCTATATTTCTGGCTGAAATAATTGATGATCCAAAGCTTTGACCTTTAAACACGACTCCCACTGTCTTGTTTACAAATGGCTCCTGTGTGCACTATGCCTTCTTCCTCTTTGCTTCCTTTTAAAACATTAAGACATAATTTACATATGATAAAATGTATCCTTTTAAAGTGTACAGTTCAGTGGATTTTAGTATATTCACACAGCTGTGCAACCATCACTGCTGTGTAATTCCAGAACATTTTTATCATCCCCAAAGACACTCCATATTATTCACAGTCAGGTCCTCAGCCCCTGACAACCACTAATCTACTTTCTGTCTTTATGACTTTGACTCTACTTCATATAAAAAGAATCCTACATATGTGGCCATTGTGTCTGACTGCTTTCACTCAGCATCATGTTTTCAAATTCATCCTCATTGTAACATACATCAATGTTCCATTCCTTTTTGTTGCAGTTAATAGAAATACCAGCTTTTGTTTATCCATTCATCAGTTGACGGGGATCTGGGTTGTTTTTATTTCTTTATTATTATGAATAACACTACTATGAACAATTGTGAGCAAGTTTTTGTGTGGATGTTTGTTTTCTTTTCTCTCGGGTTTAGAGCTAGGAGTAGAAGAGCTGGGTGACCCTACCTCTATCGTTCTGAGGAACTGACAAACTGTTTTCCAAAGAAACTGCACTATTTTACAAGCCCACCAGCAATGTATAAGTGTTCTATTTTCTCCACATCCTCACCAGCACTTGTTAATTTCTATCTTTTTATGTTAGCTGTACTAATGGATGTGTAGTGGTATCTTATTGTGGTTGTCATTTGCATTTTCTGATGACTAATGATATTAAGCATCTTTGAATATGCCAATGGAACATTTGTATATTTTATATGGATAAGTGGATACAAATCCTTTGCCCATTTTTAATTGGGCTATTTGTCTTTTTATTGTTGAGTTGTAAGAGTTCTTTATATATTGTGGTACTAGTTTCTTATCAGATATATAATTTACAAATATTTTATCCTATTGTGTGGGTTGTCTTTTCACTTTCTCCATAGTGTCCTTTGAAGAACAAAAGTTAATTTTGATAAAGTCCAATTTATCTATTTTTTTTATTTTGTTGTTCGTGCTTTTGGTATCATACCTAAGAAATGAATGCTGAGCAAAGGTCATGAAAATGTATGCTTATGTTTTCTTCCAAGAGTTTAATTTTCTTTTGCTTCTGATGACTCCAGTGATGAGTTGCACTTTTCAAAGAGGGAAAGAAAAGGAAGAAAAGTACTACAGAAAAGATGAGTCAGTTCATTTTATTATTTTCTAAGTAAGAGATTAATTCCTGACATGATAGAGAAGACCAGTACTCAAGACAAAATGGAAATAGCTTCCTTGTGTATTTTGGGAAAACTCCTGGTCCTTCCTCCAGTGTCTCTTCCTTATGTAGCCCCTATCTTCTTAGGATTTGCATTGTGTGTGTGTGATTTAGTTGAGTGTGGCTATAGGTCAAGGGCAGTGGAGACTCTGAGACTTTTGATGCCTGTCTCCTGCCAATCATTCTTCTGCAGTTGAACTTCCTCCTTCTCCCTTTTTCCACTTCTTGCTGAAACCATTGTAATTTGACCTGATGACTGGCCCTTGTCCAGTGCATGGCTGAGCTGTGACATGCAATGCAAAATTCAGAGTCAAAGCACACTAAAGACGGTCCTTTTATGCTGCATGTTACACTCTGAATTCGAAATCTTCTGAAGGGAGTAATCCATCTTTTTGGAGCCATTATTTTTTTTTTTAATTAAAGTATAGTTGATTAACAATGTGTTAATTTCTGCCGTACAGCAAAGTGATTCAGTTATACTTATAGATACATTTTTTAAAATATTCTTTTCCACTTCAGTTTATCATAAGATATTGAATATAGTTCCCTGTGCTATACAGTAAGACCTTGGTGTTTATCCATTTTATATATGAAAGCTTACATCTGCTAACTCCAGCCTCCCAATTTAGCCCTCCCCCATCCCCCTCCCCCTTGGCAACCACAAGTCTGTTCTCTATGTCTGTGAGTCTGTTTCTATTTCATAGATAAGTTCATTTGTGTCATATTTTAGATTCCACATATAAGTGATATCTTATTTGTCTTTCTCTGTCTGACTTCACTTAGTATGGTCATCTCTAGGTCCATTCATGTGGCTGAAAATGGCATTATTTCACTCTTTTCATGGCTGTGTAGTATTCCATTGTATGTATGTACCACATCTTCTTTATCTGTTTCTTTGTTGATGGACATTTAGGTTGTTTCTGTGTCTTGGCTACTGTAAACGGTGCTGCAATGAACATTGGTGTGCGTGTATCTTTTTGAATTAGAGTTTTGTCTGAATATATGCCCGGGAGTGGGATTGCTAAATCACATGGTAATGGAGTCTTTCTTAAATCATCCCACATCCACACCTGAGCCCCCCAAGGCCCTCCCTTCCTAGTTTGAACTGCAGAACAAAAGGCCTCCCAGTGTAGGGCCAGCCCTGCTTACAAAGGGAAAGCATTTTCCAGCCACCTGCACATGACATGTCAAGCGGCCTCTAGGCCCTCGGTGTGGAGCTAACCCGTCCTTCCCTCACTCCCAGACAGGGAACCCAGCTCAGCTCCACAGATGGCCTCCCTGAACCGTCCACTTTCGCTCCATTCTGTAATTCCCTGAGAGCGTAGGTGCATGACCGCAGCCCTCCCCCCAACCCCGGGCCTTCAGGGCTCACAACTGTTGCCTACATAGTCAGGAAATTAAGAAAAAATCAAATAAAAAGCCATTCAACCCACACATCCTGCCCTGGAAAACCCCAAGACTTATTCTTTCCTGGGCAACATCCTTAAAGTCCCTCAGTGTGACAGATGTGACCACGTCAGCCCCTGGAGGCTGGAGTTTCTCCTTAATACACAAGGATTCCTGGAGTGGGTTTGGTTTGATTTTCTGTGGCCAAGCTGGGGGGTTGGCAGTTAAAGCCAAATCTTGGTGTTTAATCACACTTTACGTTTCACCCATCCATCCTCCTCCATCACTTTTACCAACTGATGTTTAACGGGAAAGAGAAAAAACTCCTTTTAAACAGACACATACACCATAGTGGTAGCAATATCTCAAATATATTCAGCTAAAGGATTAGAAATTATCATCATAATGCGTGTTAATTTGTAATGACTGCATATTTCATATTGCTTATTTAATGTCAAAAAATTAGACATTCCGTAGCTAATGCCCTACCTCTACCCCTGATGCTTCTCTCTGACCAACACTGTCAGGCTTTGCTTAACAGATTTCAGATGACTCAAGTGATCAACCTCTCCCTGGATACATCCATGTTCTCCACACTCTGAAATATGATGAAAATCAATCAAACAGTTTACAGGTAAAATGTACCATGTGAGTTTCCTTCAAGGTAGAGAGTAATTGTGCCGTCTACTCAGAATACGAGAGTAGAAAATGTCACGTCTCCAAAATATCTGAAGAAAAACTGTCCCCAGCCCCTTTGGGAAATAAAGAACTAACGGAATGCATCATCCAAATATCCTTCCCTAGTTTGGACACTAGTCTTTATTTTGTTTTGATGTTTAGGACACAGAAATCATCCGAGGAATTTTAAATTGCTAATAATGTATTTAATCACAGACCTCTGTGAGCCAGGCAAAACGTTAAGTGTTTATAAACAGGAACCCAAATTGTATAAAATAGTATTAGTGTCTTAATTGACAATACAGTAAAATCAAATTATTTTTGAGGAGCTAACTCGCGGTCATACGGGTGATAAGTGGAAGACGGAAGGCATTACAAGCAAGTCCACCCACCGTCTCCCCAGCCAGCTTCTTCATCACTGGAGGGGGTCTCAAGCCCAACCCATGTGACCCTCAGGCTAAGACCCTGCCTGGAACAGAACACAGAAAAACTGGAGCTGAGTTGGTGCGGACCAGGTGCTGAATAAAGGCAGCACAGAGTGTCCCCAAGACAGAGCTTAAAGGCAAACAAGTCAAGATAAACACACACACACACACACACACACACACATATGCAACTTACATTTTAAAAAGTAAATTGTGCTGTGTATGTGTGTGTACTGTGGGTGTGGGTATGTGTGAGGGTGGTGTAAGCATGTGCACATATGTGAGAGTGTGTTCATAGATTTGTATGCGTGTGTGTGTGAGTGTGGTGTGTGTGGTGTGTGTGACAGTGTGTGTAAAAGCATAATAAAGGGGACTGAGCTAGCCTGACTCGGTCTGAATTTAGTAAAATAGAACAGCTGCGCTCCAGGTACCTTTCAAGTAATATAACTTTGAGCTTTTTGCCGCTCAGGGCCACACTAGAAGCTCAGGTGACAGAAATGTTATTAATGGAGGCTTTCCTTCCTTAGAGCAGCCCCTCCGGCCTACGGTCCCCTCCTTGCCACCTTGGTTCAGCGGCACCAGGAGAAAAGGGCAGAGCAGCCTTCTTGCATCTTGCTTGTTGCTTCCTCACCTGCAGACACGGTACTCTGGTCCTGCTGCAGGGGACATGCTATGCCTTTGCCCCCGGAAGCATCACACAGGTCCCTACCCTCAGGCACCAGGGAGAAATCACCTCTCAGCTACTGGAACATGCATAGGCTTTCTGAACATCTGACTTACTTTTTTTATTTTTATGGGCACTGTAACTAGTAAACATGCATGGTCTTGTCCTGCTAATTTTTCTACCAAATAAAATCAGGGACTTACGTCTCGCAGACCACGGCTCACTGTCATTTCATAGCCCTGGTTCCACTGCTTTTCATGCTCATTGTTCTTTTCCCCAGATGCCCTTACGTGTTAATTTTGTAAGTAGGTAGCACCTATTTAAGTTTTTAAATATTGAGTCAATTTTAGTATCATTTATTATTGTTTTAATTATCAGTTTAATTATACTATTATTACATAATATTAAAGAGGTTTGAAGGGAGGCAAAAATCATGAAGGACTTACTTGCATGACATGAACTCAGGAAATATGAGTACCCCAACACAATGAAAACTCTCTATAACTAGACAGAAGCTGTCAGAGATCTTTTTTTTTTTTTTTTTTTTGCAGTACGTGGGCCTCTCACTGCTGTGGCCTCTCCCGTTGCGGAGCACAGGCTCCGGACGCGCAGGCTCAGCGGCCATGGCTCACGGGCCCAGCCGCTCCGCGGCATGTGGGATCTTCCCGGACCGGGCCATGAACCCGTGTCCCCTGCATCGGCAGGCGGACTCTCAACCACTGCACCACCAGGGAAGCCCTCAGAGTTCATTTTTAACTTAGAAAACCTGGCTATATGCTGTTACACGTGACGCGTCTATAAAATCAAAAAGTTGCATAAAACCTGCAAGAAGAAAAAGGGAAAAAAACAGTACAAAGAAAATACTAGTGCCATTATGCTACAGCAGAGCCAGCTATGCTAGTGTCAACCTCTAAGGCAGGAAGCACTCGGGGTAAAGAAGGTAGCACGCCAGCAGAAGTGGAAGGATAAGAAGAGACATGTTGTAAATGTGTACATACCTAGTAACAGAGCCTCAAAACAGATTAACCAAAAAGGCCCCAGAACAAGCTGGACACCCACATCACACTGGCAGGTGCTGTAAAGAGAGAGAAAGGCGACTTCTGCCACAGCCAGCAAGCGCCACGTGCCTGCCGCCCGGGCCTGCAGGGGGCGGGGAGCCGTGAATACCAGGGGGTGTCCGAGGAGTTCTAAGCGCTCACACGTGGGTCAGAGGCTACTGCTGGGGAGGTACAGAGGATTAGGCTGCGCCCGACACCGCAAAGGGCTTGGAAGGTAGGTAGGCGGCTTGAACTTCATCCCCGAGGGGCTGAGAACTCACTGTTCATGTAGGCTGTGGGAGGGTGTGGTATGATCAGATTGTTTGGGGAGAATTGGTTTATAAGCGTGGGATTCCTAACTGCACCCCTTCCAAGCATTTAAGCGGAAAGGGAACTACCCCAGTGGTCAGAGTCGCTGCAGCCTGAGGCCAGGTGGAAATTAAAGCAGCTGTTTACTAAAGGCCTGCCCCACACTCTCTGAGCCCAGGATCCTGCATTTGGAGTAGTCCGGATTTTTTATTTCTTAGCTCAGATATTATCCTGCTGCTGGACTGAGCAGCTGTGGGCCAGGCAGCACAGCCTGCCTCCACATGTTCCTTAGTGAGGACTCAATGGGCATCACCTGCTTCTAAGCCCAGACATCCTTCTCTTTGGAGGGATAGGGTAGGCTGAGTAATGACCACTGAAGGCATCAGGCCCTAATCCCCAGAGCTGGAAATATCATCTTCTGTAAGGCAAAAGAGACTTTGCAGATGTGACTGACGGTGCTGAGATGGGGAGACCCTCCTGGATTATCTGTAGGCCTGTAATCACAAGTGTCCTAGGAGAGGAGCAGAGAGAGATTTGACCACAGAAGGGGGCCATGGTGAAGACAGGACACAGAGAGATTTGAAAAGGCTGACCTTGAAGATCCCAGTGATGCAGCCATAAGCCAAGGCATGCGTGCAGCCACCAGAAACTGGAGGAGACAAGGGACGGCTTTTCCCCTAGAACCTCCAGAGGGAGCACAGCTCTGCCAAGAACACCTCAGTTCTTCCCCGAGATGCTGATTTCAGATGTCTGGCCTCCAGAACTGCGAAGGGATACATGTGTGTGGTTTTAAGCCAGGAAGTCAAGTCTGGGGCCATTTGTCACAGCAGCCCTAGGAAACTAACAAGAGGGCTCTATGGTAGGGCACCTGGCATGATGGCGGGGAGGTGGAGGGGGAAGTAGCCCTAAGAGATGGATGACCAAATGAGCCAGCACTTCCTTAGAGGCTGCTGGGAGCCTGGCCTGTCTAGGTGCAGCGTGAAAACACAGGTGACCAACACTCAAGTCTGGGCGACCCCAGCCCGAAGCGCTGTGTTCTAAGTTTTAGAGCATCCATCTGTGTGAGTCCGGATAGAGAGGGAGCATGGGGGAAAGCTGGGAACAGACACGGGGAAGTGGGAAGAAATCCTAAAAGATCCCTGGTAAAAAGCTTAGTGCTAGGGAAAAGTTTTCATTTCTCTAAACGCATTCATCCCCAGGGGCTGCTTTCCAAGAAGCAGTCTCTTCCCTGCATCCCCTCACCTTGCAGAAGAGACGCGTTTTCTGTGAGCTTCCCCGCTGGTCTCCAGCAGGAAGCCCTATCAGTTCCTGCATTTCTGGGTGCTGCAGGTGATGAAGGAGGGATGCTGAGTTTCTTCCTCCCATGCCCCGTGGCACTCTGAGCTGCTTGCCTCGAATACCCATTCCAGGAGAGGTGGGGATGCTCAACAGGGGCTTAGGGAGCCCAGAGTGGAGCCCTATCGGAGTGGAGCGCACGACAGTAACACACAGCCTAGCAGAGGAATCTGCTTGAATGGAACAGGGGTCTGTACCCACTGCACTGAAAGAAATAGGCTCAGTTCCATTTCCAAGGTAGCATCCTTATGCCGAAAGTCTTCATCTCAATTCTGTAACCAAAAAAAGGAGCGAATATCTTCTACTTGACTAGCTCATATGACCTGAAAGGGTGTCATTCTGCACATATGCCTCTAAAAGTGGTGCAGTGATTGACGATTGAAGCTTAAATCTATTTATTGGTTAGGGTCTGCAAGTAGCAAATGGGTAGTTTGCCTCTGTGTCTCGGAACTCGCTAATCACTGGCTCCAGGGCCAAGACTCACACGCAGAGAGCTTTTGTTTGGCCCACAGTTGTGCTCTTCTCATGAGCGCCTTTCTGTACGATGTGCACATTCTGACTGGCCAGCTTCTCCAGGTGCCAATTCTCTCACACTCTGCCACTCTGTGGATGATGCTCTTACCTAAGTGCTTGAGTGTGAAACCCTTATTTCACATGCCTGTTCACACCAGAATGATTACTTTTTTGCTAAAGAAGGCTGGGAACAAGAAAAAATGCAGTCATAATTTATAAACTGCCTCTACAGCATCATCAGTGTTGGAACAATCCATTATTTGCTGATCTTTGGTGACCTTTACATAATGGTTGAGCTTGACCTGAGGTAGCTAAGTTTAACGATATACATAGGTTTGTTTTTGTTTGGTTTTGAAATTTAGATGTGTTTACTTGAAAAAAAAAACCTTAAAGATGTCTGAAAAGTCCTCTGTCTGGAAATTTCTGTTTATTGAGTAATCTAAAATGAAGAACAAAACCAGATTAAGACTTTTTTTTTTTAATTTTCATAGTTGGAAGAGACTTCGGTGAGCATCTGAGCCCCTGATTTTCCTTTTGAAAGAACTGAGGGCTGGAAGAGGAGTTTGGACACAACCAGAATGCTCGACTTCTTGTTTGGTTGGGGTTTCTTTTTGTTTTTTTCTTTATTTCGTTTTGGGATTTTTTTTTTTTTTTTTACTTTTTTTTGGGGGGGTGGTAATCTTTCCCTTTGAATATATTGTAAGAGGCCAGTCCCACCTCTACTCTGCTGAGAAGGTATTTCCTGGAACACTGTGCTGGTGCTACAGGCAAACTGGATGTACCTTCAGTGTATGCAAATGATGTAAGTGCAGTCACTTGTGAATAGCTGAGCCTGCATTGTATGCAAATATGTAGATGCAATCATTTATGCTGATAGAAAGAGAAAGAGGACTCATCACCTGGGCTCAAGCACCAAGATTCAGCTGAAGAATAGGTAATGTGACCACCAGAAAAGGTGAATGGAAAAAGAGATCTGGCAGAAGATGGGGGTCGCCAAGGGAACCTGAGATTCCCTGGAGAATGTCAGCTGTTTGAACAGTCAAGAAATAGAGTAGGAACAAGGAAACCAACCATGATCACACTGTGTCTGTGATTATATAATGCTCAACTGTAAAAGTCCCTATTAATTATCAACAACTTTGCTGAGGAGATGACTGAGGCGGAGATGTTAGCCAGAAGAAATTAAAATGTGTACATTAATAATAATTAAAAAACAGAGGAACAGTCACTTGCTGTCTTTCTTTAGCATCACAAAGTTTGAATCTAAACCTTTTCATGTTCAGTCCAGTGATGCTTGTGAATCCGTTTTGTATTTTTTTTTTTTTTTTTGCATTGGTAGCTATCCCAGCAGAAATGATCAGGTGATGGGAATTGACCTCTTTTTACCTTTGGATTTACTCCTTTAGGTTGGACACTACCATGACCTTGATTCTGTTCCAGGGGCCGAATGGATAGGGGTGAACAGGGCAGCTGAACTTCCTCCCATTCTAGTAGGGGGTTAAGATTGTAAGTTGCAAATTATAAAAACACCCTGTTATGGGCTGAGTTGTGTCTTCTCAAATTCATTAAGTCCTACCCCAGTACATCAGAATATGACCTTATTTGGAAATAGATTCTTTGTAGATGTAATTGTGTTAAAATGAGCTCGTTAGGGTAGATCTGGATAAAAAGGATGTCCTTACAGGAAGAAGAAATTTGGAACACAGAGATATGTACTCAGGGAGAAGGTCATGAGCATGAAGGCAGGTATCAGAGTGATTTTACTGCAAGCCAAGGAATGCCAAAAATTGTCAGCAAACCACTAGGAGCCAGCGGAGAGGCCAGGACCAGATTCCTTCCTGCAACCTCAGAGTATATAGGTGCCAGCGCACACGCGCACACGCGCACACACACACAGACACCTGCACAATATGTCAAAGTCTTGAGTGTTCTGGAGTGCAAGTGCAGAGATGCACTGGGATCAGGGCTGATGGAGGGCAGGTCGCCACTGTATAGGGAAGCCTCTTCTTTATTTAGGGACACCTGAAATCTGAAAGAAGGAGGAGGGAGCCACACATGCATACAGAGAAGAGCGCACTGGTCAGAGGGACAGCAGAATCATGCCTAGAGAGGCTGAGAAATGCCAAGGAGGCAGGGAGGTGGGAGTGGGAGCTGGGTCAGTGGTAACAGGCACCATACTGTGGGACCCTCCTAGACCACCATGTTCACGTGTCTGAGCGAGCTGGGTGCAGGGCAGGAGGGTGGGGTGATGGGTGAGGAGAGCTGCAACTGGTAAAATCATTCTGGCTGCTCTAAGCAGACGAAGCAAAAAGGCAGGAAGGCAGAGACAGAGGGGCCAACTAAAAGGCAATGGCAGCTGTCCAGGTGGCAGGTGTTAGAGGTTGAGACAGAGACCAAACCTGGACACGTTCTGCGGATGGAGATCAGGAGACTTGCTGATGGATCGGATGTAGGTGTGAGCGGAGAGAGGGACCAAGGATGCTGCCAAGGTTCAGGCTCACACAGCTGCAAGGATGGACCTGGGGTCCCCGCGGTGACTGAACAGGGATAAAGGCAGAGCCAAAAGTCTCTGCCAAAAGGCAGAACCAGTGCGGCAGCAGGACAAGGTAAGTATTGAAGAGGACTAGGTTTTCATCTATATTTTCTATTTGGTTAAACGTTTTCCTCCTTGAACTGTGTATCATTGCAGGTTAAACAGCAGCTCTTGGATGCCAGCCTGAAGATCCTGACAGGTAAACACTGGCTTCTAACACCCTCACCTGCCCCTAGAAGTTGAGCAGCCCTCACTGCCTTCCACTGCTTTGACTGTCAGTGGACTGGTGACCACCTGGGCGCACACAACTTTTCTTCTTCTGGTTGTATCACGTCAGCCTCCTAAGGGCTGACTCTCCTGCCTTGATGCCCCTTTATCCACCGAGACCCATCTGTGGTCCATGGGTCAACTCATGGTGGGCCATGCAGCTTCAACCCTTCGAAGGGACAGCTAGAGAAGAAGTATTGAGAGACATTTAGAATGAAAAATGTGTATAGGGCAGTTCTGGCGTAAGGAGGAGTTTGAAAGAGGGAAGTCACTTATTGGGACTTGGAGTCTTTCCTGGGGCTCGCGGGCACCTTCAGCTGGGTGAACTCTAGAGTTTGGGAATGAGAACCCTGCAGTTTGGGAGTAAGGGTGAGAGATGAGTGGAGGCATAGGACGTGGAGAGAGAATGATAGCAGACTCCAGGGCACCCATGAGGGAAGGATTCTTTGAGGTTTCCTGGCATCTCAGAGCAATGATTAATTTTTCCCAAGCTTTGCTTGATGGTGGCCTTTGAGTTTCCAGGGGAAATACTGCCTAAGTGATTGTGTCAGAACAGCCCACAGTTGTCTTCAAGGCAGGCTTATTGCTTTTTTTTTTTTTTTTATTGATGCCCATGATTCGGTTCCCAACCTTGTAAACTTTCTCAGGCACTTTGTTCTAAGATCCTAGCGACAAGCTATGGCAATTGTCAAATGAGTGACAAATGGACCTTCCAAGCTGACATGATATTTATGGGTCAGCACTAAATACCTCTGTCTGAGCTATAAATGTCCTAGGGCTCTTTCATCCTACCGAGTAATGTAAACAGCGCTTGTGTGCTTGTCTGCCCCCTCCTCAGTGCTGCAGATTCCAGGCTGGCAAGCTGAGTCTGGGCAGGGGATGGGGCCGCCAGAGCCATGGGATGCTTTGGTTGCCCTTCTTCTCTGCGGCTCCCGTGGGACATCCAGTGACTCATCTCACTCTGGAGCCAAGGGGATCTGTCACCTGGATGGGGAGCTGCTGTGCCTCTGGGGACTATGCCCTCCGCAGACAGACATCCGAGGCCTCCCTCTGCAGATTCCTTGGTGCAGATTTGCCAGGTGGGCCCCCTTTGGTTCTAACACTTTGGGGGCTCAAAGATGCATGTGTTCACTTTGCTCCTATGGGAGTCCCTCCTGGGGAAATCTCCTTACAGAGTTAAGTGGAAAGCAAATTGTCTCAAAATTCATCAATGACTTTTCAATTTTTCTGTTAATTTTAACCATCGTCTAAAAGGCCTTGCAAATAGAGGAGAACCTAGTGCTTTTTAAAGTATCAGCCTTTCTCTCTGCTGCTTTCTGGTTCTCCCAGCAGCGGCTCTTTGTCCTCACCTGACATCTCCCGATGTTCCGGCCGCTGCCGCCCCTGCACCTGGGGTCTCTTTCTCCCCACAGGCGGCCGGTTTTCGAAGCCTGAGGAGCTCAGTCCTCTTTGCTCCTGCTTTTGCTTCTTTCTCTTCCACTCATTTTTTTAAATTTTAACTGTGAGATCTTCCAAACATGTAGAAAATGACCTGAAGGTACCCACATACTCACATCCAGTGCATAGGAGGAAAGGATGCCGCCCACTCAGGCGCAGAAGACCCCAGCCAGCCCGCCCCAAGGTGACTCTCATTCTGTTCCCTCCAGGCAGCCCCCTCCTACCTGAGAGCTCATCCAGGAAGAGCATCTCCCTGCAGCTGCCCCCCTGCTTCAGTTGAGGCACACAGGACCTGCCACATTTTCACAGAGACACGTCCCAGCAGGGGTGGTGTAGGCGGAGGGCCAGGTGAGAGCTGTGCCATGTGCAACCATCGTCTGAACACAGAAGAGTCCAAGAAACAGCAGAAACAGGCCCTTTTTACTTAAAATCCATATTTTTAACCTCAGGACTCAAACTCATCCTTAAACCCTCCCAGACCTCTCCCCAGTGGGGGGCTAGCTGCCCCCTCTGCTCCACCTCAAGCCACCATCCACGCCACGTGTGGTGCATGGTTACAGCACCAAACGCAGCCATGCGGTCAAACCCCAATTTCATTTTTGGCTCACTTCATGGTTCTGGCTACACATTAGCACATCATTCCTTGGTGCTCCCCATTTCCCCCCATTCTCCCCAAATGGAGTCACTGACTAGTTGCCTTTCACTATAGAATCAGCCTCTCCTTTTCTCTCATCCGTGACTCAGATTGCCTCTCTTCCTATGGTCATGACTGCCCATCGAGCAAGGTCCACGATCACGGTCGGTCGAGGGGCTACTTGCTGTGCCTGCAGTGAGGCCCCTGTTCCCTCCCCGCCAGCAATTCACACCAGTGCTGTTCTGGAGAAGGAGGGTGAAACCTCCAATGGCCCCTTACAAGTGCAGATGTTGAATTAACCACTCCGGAGGCTCATCCTTGCACAACATTGTGACCTGGTGAGGGGGGATGGTCTTTGTCCATCAAGACCTACCCTAGCACGATGCCACGCCATGGAAAGGGGTGAGTTCTCCAAAGGAAATCAGGGTTCACTTGATGGAAGGAGCAGGAAGGAAATGCTAAAGGCAGGAGAGGCACCAAAAACATGAGTTCTACACTTGGCTTTAGTTCCCCCTTCACAAAGCTGTAGTTTGGAAGAAATCATGATGTGAAATGTGAACACACTTTAAATCTCCTTTGGACCCCTGCCAGCAGTTGATCATATCCAAAGTATTACCTTAACACTTGTGGTCAAAGAATGCCACCTGCCATATCAGTAAACAAAGGATGCGGGGACCATCCAGCCCTCAGCCACTATAGCCGCCCCCAACTGTGCGCCCTGAGGGGATTCAGGATGGAGAAAAACAGGATACTGGCCCCAGATAGCTGAGGGGCGTTATCAAAGGAATGATTCTAATGACCCCAGACTCTTGCATCTTCCCATACATAGAAAAGCACTGAATTAATTAATTTGAGATGTCTGGTTATTTTCTTTAATTAGCAGTCATCTTTTGGTGTTCAACTACCTGTTTTATGTGTTTGTTTTTTGGGTTGTTTTTGCAAAAACTCCTATAAATCCTGGCTCCCCCCTTACCTCTTCAGAACAGTCCGTTAGACCTATCTGAGAGACTGTTTCCCGGGCTTATGTCTGCCAAATGAAACATAATTCTCAACTTTTAGGTTGTTCATTTTTTCTCAGTCATCATACCTTAGTGACTCTCATAACCTCTTATGAAGTTTCCTCAGCTTTTAAAACTTTATTTCACTTATCTTACATCCATGCTCATGAAGGGATTTTCACATCCCTAGACCCGTCTCTTCATTCACCCTAAATGTGAACCTCAATCTGATATTAATCCCAATAATAATCACTGAAACTAATGTTTTCCCTTAATGATGGGTCTAAGAAATTTACATCATTTCATCTTTTCAAAACTTCCTCAGATTCTCTTCTCTCTTTTTTTTTGTTCTAAGACTAAAGCTTTAAATACTTAATCTTATTTTAAATAGAACGTGATATTTTGATGTATAATAAGGAGTATATATTTGGACTTCATCCTGCTCCTGTCACAGAGCTCCTAAAACCCTTGGAATCGCCTAAGTGATAAGAGTAATAAATGTGCCTTTTGTATGTCCGTGAGATGACTTTTGGAAAGCCCCTAAGTAACCTAAGGCTGGGGGCTGGTTGTCAGGGGACCCAACCAAGTGATTAGAGGGTTGGAACTTTCATCCCCACCCTCCTGACCTCTGGGGAAGGGAGAGGAGCTAGAGGTTGAATCCATCACCAATGGTCAATGATTTAATCAGTCCGGCCTACATAACGAAGGCTCCATAAAAACCCAAAAGGACAAAGTTCGGAGAGTGTCCAGGTGGGTGATCACATGGAAACTGTGGAGAATGGTGCCAGAAGAGAGTATGGGAGCTCCAAGCCCTTCCTCATACCTTCCCTATGCATCTCTTCTGTCTGGCTCTTCCTGAGTTATATCCTTTTATAATAATCTGGTAAATGATTAACCAAACTGTTTCTCTGAGTTCCATGAGCTGCTCTAGCAAATAAATTGAACCCAAGGAGGGAGTCATTGGAACCTCCAATCTATAATCATCAGTCAGAATCACAGTTGACATCTTGGACTTGTGATTGGCATCTGAAGTGTAGGGGAAAATCCTGTGGGACTGAGCCCTTGACATGTGGGATTTGATGCTGCCTCCAAGTAGACAGTATCAGAAAAGAGTTGAATTGTAGGACACTCAGCTGATGTCAGAGAATTGCTTGAAATGGGGAAAAAAGTCCCACATACCATAAATAGGAGCAGAATAAGAAGAACACTCAACACAATCCCAACAATGTCACGCTAGGCTACTGTTGTGGCTTAATTGTTGAAATACACAGATTTTGCTAAAGGATTTAACCCTTTCCCTTCAAATCATATGGGATTTCACATCCTCTTATGACCTACTTTTAACTATAAAAGG